>NW_010294565.1:3947-25898 GCF_000700745.2 Antrostomus carolinensis
TCACTTTTATAAGATGGGAGAATGCAGGTGATTTCATGCAGTCCAACTGTGTGCAGGAGCAGGTTGCTGAGAGAGGTTGTAGAATCCATCTGTGGGGATATTCAAAACTTGACTTGGACACAATCCTGGACAGCCTGCTCTTGCTGAGCCTGCTTGAGCCAGGGGGTTTGAACTAGGTAATCTCAGAAAGTCCCTTCCAACCAAAGTGACTCTGTGACTGTAACATTCAGACTTCCATGTTAATATATTTACTAACAAGTGAGGGAAAGCTGTTTGCTTAGAAGTGTTTAGAAGTTCTTGTGAAATACAGTCCAAGTATTGCTGCCCTGACCTGTAGAGCGAGACTGATGGCAGCACCCAGCTCTGGTGCCTGCATGGTGGCTTCGGCGTGCACGGATGCACAAACTGAGAAGCCATTGAGCAAGAAGAAGTTTCTGGAAGTTAAATTGAATTTTCTTGCTTTCTTTCCATTAAACCTTTCCTTTAAAAGCTATTTTAGCAAGAGTACTTCATGCTTTTTTATTTAGCGGTAATCTTTCTTTGTATAGCTATGTTGTAATTTTTTTGTGTGAACTTTTAAAACTAGGGAATATATCTTTAACGTAGTGGTGTGTGTGAGGGTCTACAGCCTGCAGGCATTAGCTGAGGCCCTCCAGTTCGCTGACTATATGTAGGTAAGAGCACCCTACTGCTAGAGTGGCTCCAAACAGCTGTGGTTCATTCCTTGGCAGAATTAATGTTCATTACAGTGATTTCTCTTTTGTGGTGTGGTACTAGGGAAGCTGCTAAAGAAATTTAAAGGCAGATTTGTGTGTGCAATACAGTTTGTTTAAGGGTAACATTATGGAGACCTTTTGATATTTAGATATTATTGTTCTATGAAGTTGGCCTATCATTTTGAAAAGTCACAAGATGTGATCAAAAGGAACATGTATGAAAAATGAGGATCAAAATGGACAGTAAAAATGAGAAAAAAAAAATCTACTAGTATTTGACTGGTCAAACATTCCTCTCCCACTGCACAATTTAGTTGAAATGATGACACCTCACTGCTACAGTCTACTCTAAATGCATCTTTTTCCCAGTCGAGGAAGAAATAAGTTAAATTGTCATGAGCAAAGAAATCTGGTGGCAGCTTTTTAGTACTCTATCTATTAATGCAGGAGTAATAGACAGGAGTACACAGCTTTAGCAGCCATCTTATTCTAAATCTCTTCTATCCCTCCTTGATAAGGCCGAGATGTATTGCCTTGAGCAGAAAGGCATGGACTATCTGGCTCTGGCAGACATGCACTCAATGTTTTGAGTATAAAATGAGATAAATAAAAAGAAAGTGTGTTTCTCGTCCTCACCCCCCTCGCCCCTGAAAAAAAAATAGAAAAATCAAAACAGATGAGGCATTCTACTAGGCAGGAAGAATGAGATTTTCTGAGTCTGTTATAGAAAGAAAATAAAACCGTTGAAGTGAATTAAATAAAAATAAAAGGGCCAAGCCTAAGATTACGTTAAAGATTTACATAACTGTCCAGATGGACAAGAAGAGTCCTGTATATGTGAAATTGATAAGATCTGATCACACAAATCAGAAATGGCAACAAAAGGTGTCCAACCAAGTAGAAGCCAAAGGCTAGATGATAACTGCCTGGGGCAACATCAAAGGCTGCTCAGCAAGGCAGCAGCTGAAGGCTGAATGAACTTGCCTGGAGCATCATCAAGGACAGCTAGTACAAACATTGGTTTGAGGGAAAATATTTTCTCCCTTTCTTTTGCATTCTCTCTCCTCATTTCCTGAAAAATCCCTGGCACTTTACCTTTTGACAGGCATGTGTTTGACTCGCAGCTGGCCTCTACTACTACATATTCTCTGCTTTTTATGATACCTGCAGATAGAAATGAAACCAAATTGTTTTCAACTTTGTGACCACCTTTAACTAAAAATAAAAAGCTTTACAAAGGTGAATCTGAACTTCCTTTGCTTTTATTATGTATTTGTTACAATTAATCCATCTGAAGAACTCCATCTTATCTCTGACACCCGACTGACAACGTTTGTGTGGGGTGGAGGAAGAAATTCCCCCCACAACTGTACATAGAAAGAGGTTTTGAGTGACTGTCTCTGCTCCAGTCTGCTGAATGGCACTGCCATGGTTTCTGTTGGTCAAAACCTGGGTGTTATTTCAAGTTTTAGTTGTACATGCTGGAAGAACTCACTCATCTGTCATTGCTATCAAATCTCTCATAGTTGTGCAATTAAGCGTAAATGTTACAAAAACAGAGCGTTTGTAACATTCCAGAGGGCCTTAAATTATTGATTAGTCAGCACAGAGACATTTCTAGGGCTAAAAAAAGCAGAAGTAGGGAAAGGGAATAGTGGCACCAGAGCTAAGCATGCTGCTTGATGCATGGCCAAAAAATCTTACCTGCTACTACATGTGTATATATACTCCACTATGAAACCTATCATGGGTGACGTGTCAGAATAAGAAGGTTAACGTAAAAAGAGTGACAAAGGAAATAAGTTTCCCTCAGTTTCACAGTGTATAGTGCAGATCTTAATCATTATTAGACTCTCCTGTAAGCTTTTCCCTAATGCAAGGTTGCTGGACCTTGGCTTCTAAGCAGCTTAAAACCACCATGCAGCGGATAATGGCAGAGTAAGAGCTTTTTGTGATACTCAGAGCTGTTGGCAATAAAAAGCCATGCCATTAAGAGCTAATGCATTTAAAGTGCCCACATGTCATAACTTTTTCCCTTTACTCCCCCTTATAATAGGTGTGCAGAGACTTTACGTGTAGCCTTTTCTCATCTGATTGCTTCAGTTGAATTGTAGAACTTGATACTAAAATAAATTGTAACTGGTTTGCAACGTATGTAGCTCCCTTGGTTTTAGCTGGATTGCTGCAGGTCTGTGTGACTGTCAGGAGCATCTAGTTTAAAAATACCATGCTGAGAAACAAAGCTGTCCCTGGTATTGATCTCTGTGTGCCTCAGGGAATCGGGAACAATACCCATATAACATGTACCTCAATTCAGCTAATTGCACATCGTAGGTAGTCTTAGTCATCTAAATGTTCTTGTGACTACTACTAAGCAATTGCTTCAATAGTGGCTCATGAAAACCTGCCTATAATGCAATTTTTTTTTATTATCTGTTTGTTGTTTTTTTATGTAATGCCTTTATTTTCTGTCCTTCTATGTAGAAATGATAAATAAGAGCCTTTTCCTGTCTTTTTATGCATAATTAGGGAACAATCATGCTACTGAGGCTGTTCCTAATCGTCCCCAGTGGAGTTCCTCCAAGTTTTCAGATTGGTTATATTTCATATTTTCATATATTTAGTGATCCTTCAAGCAAAAAGTAGACATATGCTAATGAAATCTGCTGAGGCAAACTTACAGAGCATTCTCTGCTTGGGGAAAATCAGAATACAATATGGGAAGAATTAGAAAACTTTTAAAATTAGAATGAAATTTAGTAGTACAAAGTACAAGTTCATACAATTTAGAGATTCACATCAAATGTTTCTGTCACAAATTATAGATCTATCATAGGAAGTGACAGGAGAAGGAAGAAAATCTAGATATGTGGTGGGTGATCAAAGTGTAACTGTGCAATGTGTCTGTTAAATAGGTCAGTGGGATACTGGGGTGCATGAGTTTTTCAGTAGATACAGGAAACACTAATTTTACCATCCAAAGCCACCGCATGCCCGTGCAAGTAGAAGGTACCTCCATTGTCACTGAATATGCAAGTATTTTCCTCAATTTGCCAAACTCAACTTTCAAAACAGTTCAGTGAGTGGGTCTCTGTGGGTAATCTCAGGGGGTCAGATGATAATCTCGGTTGTCACAAGTTTCTATGGAATGCTTGTTGAGGTGAATAAAAAACTAATCTGAAATGAACAGTGCAATTGAAAGCAAATACACTGATTTCAGTTATTGAAACACATACTCTTATAAATCTAGCAAAGGATGTTAATGTGAATAAAAATGTAGATTATGGCTGAAAGCTCATTCTAAGGAAATGGAAAATCGCAGAAAGGTTTTTGCTTTTCTCCAGCCAGGGATATAAATTAGTTTCATGATGTTAGTGTGGGGTTATCTGTGGAGGGAAGTGAAAACGGGCAAAGTTCGCAGTTTATGTAAATACATGCATATGATTTTATCCCATGTTATTGGAGCCTGCATTATTGTTGGTGGTAACTATGTGTGTCTTAGATATATGAATTATTAGCATTAAATACCTATTGTGCTAGCAAACAAGGAAGCCTGGTACTGGCTTTCCATTCACCTTGGTTCTCTTTGTATACTGCTATAATCTCTTCCATTTTTCTTTTGAAATAGGTTTTGTTACTGCAGTTATTCTGAAGAGTGACAAATTGTGTCATGGCATTGTAATGAAGACAAATACCTTCTGAGGAGAGAAGAAATCTGAAATTTTCACTTGTGTGCTGAAGTCTGAAGAGACATGAGGTAATACTTTGTAAAAGGGTCTAGTTTCCAAAGTATCTTTCACTGAGGCGTGTTACTAATTTCATATTATGGTCTTTCCCTGCAAAAAGCTGCTGGCTTTCTTAAAACAAGACTAATGCACTTGGAAGCTGCTTTGCTATGTAAAATGGATAATGCTATATAAGAGAAATATTAGTAATTGATCATGAGACCATTTTTCATAAGTTTTATGTAGAGTAAGGAGAGGAGTTGCTACTGTTGCAAGGGTTTCTCAAAAGGCAGATGGTACAAGCTGTGGCTTGTTTCCAAAGGAATATATTACTACATGTCCTGAAAACAAAGAATATAAAGAGGTGCTAAAGGAGCAGGCAGAATGTTGACAGGCAGTTTACAGTCCAGAATGAAAGCAGTGTGGAGTTAAAGCTATCAGTTCCACTTATCCCAAACAGATAGGTCCCTTTGCCATCATCAGGTTGTGTGGGGCACCTTCAGGACCCCACATAAAATCTTAAAAAAAATAGCCCCACCTTCTTTAATGTCAAGAATAGTACGAAAAGAACAGCATGAACATAGTGTATCAGGACTAGCAATAATTTATTCCTTATCCAAATTTAATATCAATAATAGCAAAAATGTTATCTTGTATTCTACATAGGCTCACTTTAGCCATTTTGCCAGACACAGCAAGCATGTGCGAGGGTGCTGGTCACAGGAAAAAGAGCATTTGAAAATGCTTCTTTATATTTTCAGAATTTTATTCTGGGGACACTATAACCAGAGAAGCTTTTAAAAGTGCTGTTTTGTTCTTTAACAGCAACGTAATTGAAATGTTTTTCTTGGGTCTGTCTTTGCAGGAAAACTGACCACAGTGCCAAACTGGAATACCTCCTCAACATCAGCTACAGTTCCTAGGGGTCACATCACTGCTGTCTTTGTCAGCCGCGCTGGGGACAGCTCTGACACTCAGCCTGTTGATACAGATTGACTTTGGTCCACAAGGTCAGGTCCATGAGATAAAAACTCTTTGATAAAAGAGGAAACGAGTTCAGCTGGCAGTGTATAGTTATTTGGTAATAAGTCACTTTAGTCTGGAGTAATGAATAAATTAGTCATTAAAAAACAAGACCACTGGCACAAAGTTAACATGTGGTACTTAGGAGATGAGCCATTTTCTGAATTTTTTTCTCCTAGTTGCTTTCTTTGTGTGGACTTATGGAAAACTTCTCTTTCACTGACTTTCTTTTTCCTTAATCTTCTCGTATCAGCTGGACTGACATACTTTTCCCTAACATCTTCAGAAGAATGATCTGCTTGTCATTCCCAGAGAAGCGGGACTCTTCAGCTGACTTTCCTCTTCTAGTCTGTGGTCTCACTCTCTGCTTTCAATTCTTTGAAAGAGTGGTTCCAGGAAAATGCATTTCACATCCTCTCAGCTTTGCTTTTTCTTAGACAGATCAATGATGCTGCAGTAGCTTATGATTCCCTCTCTGTTACTCTCATCTCGGTTTCTTCTCCTATTCCCTTTTTTTCCTAGTACTGCCTGTAGTAGGTCACAGAAATATTAGTACAGGCCTAAGCCGATGGGTTTCCCGGAGGAGTTAATATTCAGGTATTTGATTTATACAGCAGTGAGGGTCTATGGGTGACATCTTTTAAGAAAGGAATTTGCCTGTTACTAGGTAAACAGCAATTAAAACAGGCAAAAAAATTCTGAGGGGAACAGAAGATATGCTGAGAAGCTGGAATAAAACCGAGGATCTTGTAGAACGTACTTAATCAGATTTCTTAGAGAAATAAAAAAATACGGTTTGTCCAGTTGAAAACTGCCCATGGCATCAAACTGACTAGAATGGAGAGGAATATGAAGCAATGTGTTGCACAGAAGCATGTCCTGGTAAGCTCTTGAACGGTGGCAGAAGAACTTGACAAAGAAGAGAGGAAATTAATTCTGATTACATTGTTAAAACGGGGTCACCCTGATTCCCTAACTGCCTGGTGCTTGGTTCAAAGAAACCAACCCCCACTGCTTTAGTTTTAAAAATATAATACATCAGGAAATACTAGTAGACAGATGAGGAGTGACAAATCATAGGATTAGAGGGATCTGATCTGAGGCAAATCTTGGGGAAGGGGAAGGGATGGGAAAGGGTTGGGGCTGAGCGGCATTTCCCAGGACTACAAGTGACTGTGTTTCTAGGTTTGATGCTGTACTTCAAAGTGAAGGACGATCTTTATTGAGGAAAGTTTCAGCGCAGTTTGTGCGCTCTTTTCTTGGGCATCCGCCACGCTGCAGAGTCTGCTCTTAGGGACAGGCTATTGTAGCGACTGTCACCCTGCCTGTAAATTGGTTTATGGATGTTTATGAGCTCTCCCCTATGACCCATGTAGTAAATATGTGGGATTGAGAAGCAGTGGGTTTTTCCCAGAGTTTTTGCTTGTACTTTTTTCATATTTGTTCAATTACAATGCAGGAAATAACAAAGAATGTTTTACTTGCATCTACTGAAATCGCTGGTGATACAATTTATTCTGCTGGGTTTAGGATCCTGTACTTCTATGAATACATTAATGTATTAACTTTGAGAGGATGTACATAATTTGGGTTAACTGGAGTTTAATATTTAGAAGAGCTGCTGTGGTCTTTATTTTCATGTACAACTTTGTGTAGCCTTGGAGATTGTTCTTTTTATTTCTCTTTCCTTGTTTTCTTTTTTCCTCCTTTTTTTTTAATCTTAAGGTTTTGGGGTTTTTTTGTTTGTTTGTTTTTTTGCCTTGAAATAAAAATAAAGGACCTCAATAGTTCTGAGGACTGAGACCTCCATCTCCCTGTGCTTTAATTTCCTAGGAGAACTTCTGCTGGGAAAGTATGATTTGGTATATATTCATTCACTCAGGAGCACTTGAATCTTTAAGATGCATCTTGTTTTGTTTTGTTTTTTTACTTTCGGTTAATGCTGATTAATAATTGATCTCTATCTGTCATGACTTCCCTTTCCAGGAGAAAAAAGTGATTTCACACATTACTTTTAAAAAAGCTTAAATTAATGACACAGTAAATATAGGCACACTGGTAAGCTGCATTCTGACCTAAAGAAGCAATTAAAAATACATCACCCATCTCCAAGAAAGATAAAAATAATATTCAGTAAGAGTTGTTCCTGCAGCTTGAAAGCGAGAATAAATTTCTTAAAGCAAAATGAATGTTATAAGCACTCATTTTTGTGGAAGGAAAAAAGAGCTTAAAAATACTTAATGTACTAAAAAAAGCAAGAGCAAAGACTGAAATAGCATAATTCTTTCCTCTTCAAAATATGAAAACGGGAAGGAACAGAGTAGGGAAATAGACCTTTAAATATTGAAATGCATTATCTTAAAGAAATTGCTCTGAAACAGTACGTTGGTAATATTAATGCTGGCAAGAGAGTGCGTCTGTGGGAGCATGGAATGAAAATTATCTGAATAAATTGTGGAGATCACTTGTCCATGTAAAGTGCCCATCAAATTTACATAGAAGCACATGAACAGTGATACTGTTGTCCTCATGCCCTCCAGGGCAGTGACCTACCTTGATTCTCATGAATGTCTGAGCTGAAATCCATATTCCCTTTCTATTGTAAGCGCTGTATGAACATACTGCATGATTTTAGGGCCTGACCCAGCTCTCACTGAAGCCTGCTTTTTACTTCAATAGTGGATGAATTGGGCCAGCCATAGTTACTTATGATCCCTGTCAAAAAAAGTATCCATTTCAGTTACTAGTGATGTCCTTTCAGTTTGTAAAATGATTTGGTGCTGTAGTGGAACCTGTAAATACCAGATTGGATTGCTGTGGCAGTGGGAGAATTTTATTTTATTTTTTTTTTTTAATGCCTAAAAGAAGAATGGGATCAGCCTCAGAGCTACAGCTTGCTTGGAAGTGAAGTGGCACCTGAGCTGGTCAGGGAGAAAGGAACAGACTCCTCATTAGAAGCACTAGAGGATGAAGTTGAAGGCAGTAGATCAAGGCTGAAATACTGGCACTGCTCATTGAGTTGTATGTTGGCTTCACTGGAGGCAGAATTTCACTTGAGATGTCCCTGAATAAGGGAAATTCTTTGAACAATTGACATATGTCCACTCTCTTGTCATCTCTCCCTCATTCTTCTCCCTCCTCCTTGTATTTCCATATTAGAAATTGTTGGATTATTTATCAGTTCTTCTGAAGCTTGAGAAAACTTGGCAGAGAGTACAGAGTTGAAAGTAACTCATTCTATAACAGTTTCAGATCCATGCTAATCATTAGAGTAAAGGTGATTTTCTTTTCAAACAGCTTTTCAGAAGGCCATCTCTCCATGTGACTAATAGGATGTCATATACATGGCAAGCCTCCCAGGAGCCCTCAGGGAACAGAGCAGCATTGCTGCAAGTTGGACTCATCCAGGGCAATCCAATGACTCTACAACTACTGGTGTAGGAGCTCCATTGCTTTATTTGCAAGATCACCTGTGAAAGTGTCACAGAATCTGAGGCTTTTACTTGATATAACCGGCCTCACCCCTTGCAGAGGAAATCTGACAGGTAGCAGAGAACAATGTGTGACTTAAGGTCTGGTTGCACGTAGGTTTGTTTGAACTGCTAGAGGATTAGACTGGAGTTTAGTCAAAGACAAGTATCAGTTACATTTTCTCTGTATTCTTATTGAAGATTTTATTTTAAGTGGTTCACAAAATGCTTTTTACATTCTTAAATTGCTTCATGAGTATGGATCAATCAGCAAAATATAGCAGTAATGAGTTCCTTTTAATAGCAAAGAGCTCACTAATTACCACGCTGATTATATAAACCAAGTTTTTAGCCAACAAAAAAGCTCCTGCAGACAGTGTCCTTCCACCTGCTGGGGGGCGAGCAATTCTAATCAAAAAACAAGAGGAAATATATTTTCTTTTTAGTTTGTTTTAAATCCTAGATTAAAAAAAAGTGTGCTCACTCAGTTCCTATATGTGACATCATCTGAAATGAGTAGATGCTTCCACAGGTCTTTGAAAAGACTACCACCACCAAAATTTAAAAAGTAGCTCACTGCAAATACTGTCTTTTTTTCTGTTCAAAAGGAAGGTCTTCCAGGTGTGAGGTTTGACCTGGGGCATGGCAGTGGAGAGGTGTTTGGCATTGATTTCATTTTGGCCAGGATGTATGTTCTGATTTATTTCACTACACCAGGCCCTGTTTGGCAGCAGGGTGATGAGCGCTGTGCGTTGATAGCCAGCAGGGAGTCTCTGGCTATCCAGACATGTTGTCAGCAGGCTCTGGAGAGCTGTCATCAGCTGAGTTTGTCAGCAGAAGATCCCAGACTCCCATATAAGATGAGTTCTCTTGTGGGCAATATTAGCTATGCTAAAATGAAACTTGAAATGAACGTTTGAAAAACACCCTGAGTTCTTAGTTTTTGCAAAGCCAGAGGCTGGCCTGTTGGTTATGGCATTAGGCTGGAGTCTGAGAAACCCAAGGGCTTGCAGGCAGCTGGGGCAAATTGCTTTGCCTTTGTGCTTCATCTGAAACATGCCTTGTTAATACATGACAAGTCACAGGCTGAGGCTAAATAAGGTAATTAGTTAGACTTCAGGAAGAAAGGAGCAAAGGAAAACAAGTCTGAAAGCTTTCCGTATTTTTGCTCTGTATTCTCTATCTTTCCTTATTTTTCAAGGAAAAATTAATTCTGGGAGATGCATAAACCCCTTTCCCTTTAGGTAATTTGGAAGAAGAGAGAGGGAACAGTGGAGTATCCCTTGGGATTGCTGCCTGATCTAGACCTAGTGAGTGCATGCCATGCACAGCACTAATGCAACCTTATTACTTCCTAAAATAATTAATTACTGTTGGATTAATGGCATTCACACAGATTAAATTGTTGATGCTACAGAAAGAGCAGTTGTCAAAAGGCTCAATTTCACATTTTATTTATCTGACGAAGGAATTTCTAATGCAGTTTGACCTTTATTCTGAATCAAGATGCTTTGTTGTTGTTGTTGTTGTGAGTCAGCTGGGAAAGGTTCATACCACATAGTTCAGAATCTATAAGCAAGGATGTTGGAGGTGATGCCAAACACTTAACAACAAGAACTGATGCAAATCTGAATTTTATCTAGAATAATTGCAGATGATGATGTTACTGAATATTCAATGTCTCATTTTAAATGTGTGTGTGTGCTCAGCCTTGCTTCTTGTGGATAACTCTATTTATCAGCAATCCAAATCCTTGCTCAAGTTTCAAGCAGAGACCAGGATGTGTACAAACTTCTTGCTCCTAAAAATACCACAATCATAGTAGAAATGTATGTGTGAAACAACACACATTGCTCTTTCCGCTGTTGATTTTGTGTTGTTCTGTGGGTAAAGAAAGAAATTAACTTTTTCAGTCCTAGAAAACCAGTATTTTTTGTACGTGGCACAATTCTTTAAAATACAAATGAGAATCCTCTTCCTTCCTTTTCTATATGAGCAAATAGATTATTACCTTTTCTCTTGGAATACTGTCATTCAAAAACTCTTAATTTCATTAAGTAAAGAAAAAAATTGAAAATATGGATATTTTCCTTTTGGTGGGATAAAATTGTTTATTTGAATGTCAGGCACAGAATATTAATGTTTCTGCACAGAGAAACGTGTGTGAGAGTTACATTATTGTACATTTTATTTAATTTATTTTGCCTGCAGGCACTCATTTAATTCATTTTCATTGATTTAAGGAATGCACTTGAGCTGAAATATTATGCTTAAAGGCATCAGCAAGTGATATAATAGGACTGTACCTGTAGTTCAGAATGAAAAGATAAAAGGAAAAGAAACTGTTATTCCTAAGGAGAATTAAAAAGGAGGGGAGGAAAGGCCTTTTTAATAATGGTTCATTTTCTTCCTTTTTAGTACAAAGTGATAAAAGGAAATAAATTCATGTTCCAAGCCTCAGACATAGTGTAAGGTCATTTATGAGGATGTTATCTTCATGGGAGAAGAAAAGTTTGTCAGAAGTTGTTAACGTTGAAAGTATGGAAAGTGGATTAAAATATCACAAGGAAAAAACAGATTGTCAGGATGACAGAATAAACCTGTATACCCATTTTCCAATTTTCATCTCAACATGAAAACACAGCATGATACTAAGTTTCAGTGAAAAGAAACAGACTATATCGGTCAGCAGCTTGGTAGGAGGGGAATCATATATTTATAAAGCAGATATTGGGTTTGATAAAACAGAAGCACATTCCTAAATTAGTGGTTGTGTTCTCTGTTGAAAGAACTGTTGCTGGACAATGTCCAATTTTTAGTTGGGCTGTACAAAAAGTCTTGGAAAACCTCTTTTCTGAATACACGTCACTATACAGACTTCTGGTCATTGAGGATTTTGGGTAAGTTTTGAGAAAGGCCATTGTACCATTTCTGTTGGATAAGTAGTTTGTTGAAGTACAAGGGCCAGTGAGCAGCACATGAAAGGGAGATGGCTGGGTAAACAAACTGCCCCAATTCACAGTATAACTTGGAGAGCAGAGTATGAAGGAGGTAATAGGTTCAGTCACACGTGTCTATGTGGATACAGTGAAAGGGATGAGATACTGGAGGAGTAATGAGAGCACCATTTGAAGATGAGATGTGAACAAGGGCCAGATTGGGTGTGCAGAATGAATGCTACTGATGGAGGTGTCTAGGTGCATTGTCAGGGCTGATGGTGAGAGAGAATCTGTACAGATACCTGTCTGGATTTTGAGGCAGAACACCTTGCTTGAGGAACTGCAGAAAGGTAGAATTCCGTAATGGCATTGTCAGAAGTGGTGGTAGGAACAGAGCGGCATTTTTGCTGGAGTGTATTTGTCAACTGTTTCAGACAAAAGGGGATTTGAACCTTCACCTCTGAATGATATTTTAATTAGCCCTCTAGTTAAGGGCAGCTTGACTCTCCATTTCAGATGTTTTATAAAAAATGTAGCACAATTTTTCTGCTGTTGTCCTCTTGTTTCTTGCACTGTCTGCAGGTATCCTGCCTTTTGACTTCTGCATTGTTTCATTGTCCAGTTAGAAGAAAACTATATTCTTTGTCTCAGCGGAAAGGGAGAATGTCTCAGTCCTGTTTACCAAGTATTGCCATGAGATGTATAAGCCTGCTGATGCCAGTTTTCCAATTTTGGAAATTGTCTACTGAAATGCATAAAGTTTTGAGGCATACTTAAAAAAAAAAAAAGTGTGTTAACACTGAAATATATAAATTTTTGCATTTGTACCATGCCAACTTCATTATCAGACAAATTAGGACAATTTCTTGTGGTATTTTCTGGTTAAGCATGCATTTTCTGTTTGTCTTTGGGAATATACTCTTCAGCAAATCTATTCAAAATCATGCACAGTACTTCAATAATGCAATAATATAAATCCATTCAAGAAGCTGGCTTGGCTTGAAGCATGGCTTGCTTTTTACTTACCTGTTGCAATTCCATTTGATTTTCTTGCTTTGCTTTCCATCCCTCTTCATAAGACATTTTCCTGTTTCATTGAGGAAAGAAATACAGAATGTAAAATTGGAGAGGAAAGAAAATTAATGGATATATATGACAGTTGAAATGCATTTGAATTATTGGTTTTTTATCTTTTGTCACTACTAGTGCTTAATACCAAATTCTTCAGAGCCATGTGATTAATACTGTTTTCATTTTCATTCCTGTGAGAGAAGTATTTTCTTCTACAGAGTTTTCCTTCTTTTTATTTGCATAATTGTCTGCTTTGAATGTAACTATAACAGAAAAACCTGCTAAAGGCATCATCTCTCCATTCATGCATGGCCCCTACTGCATATATTCAGCATTGTTAGGATGTTTGCTTTTTTTAAAAAAAAAAATCACAGCAGACTTTTGAAATAGCTTTCTTTGGATGAAATATATTGTGGTAAAACAGTAACTACCTCTTCCCTCTTTCTCTGGCTATCCCATTTTATTCTTTTATTTTGGTTTTGTTGTTGTTGTTGGGGTTTTTTTGTTGTTTGGTTGGTTTTTTTTAATTAATTTATTTTACTCAGTACATTCTATTACCTGGCTTAGGTATTTTGGGGTGGAGGGAGTTGGTTACTCAGAGATGTATTTTGTTAACATCTACTGTGTAAATTCTGTTAAGTGGTCTGTGGCAGCAAGTCGATAATTTCAAAAGATTTGTTTAAAAGGGCATATTTTACTCTTCTTTTTCTCTATGGTGAGTCTGTGCAAAGCTCCTCAGCAATCTCCTGAACTAATTGATTCCGCCCTTCCTTTGGGAAGGGCGTTAGTTTCTCCTTGAGGGAGAAGAGGGCACAGCTGACAAAATACACTGCTCTCAGGTGTCTGGCTCTGGAATTCTTTCCCCTGTTCCTGTGATCAAAGAGCATCTCAAAAAATGTTTTGAATACTGTTTTTTGTGATATGTTTTTGTGATATGTGCTTCTGTGTATGGAGAAAAGGAAAAGTAATTTGGATTTGGAGTTGTGAATTTTGATTGTATTTTCAATGGCTGTTGGGGTGTAAGACACTTAGGCTAGAAGTGTATTTATTGATCTCCAAGTAAATAATAAAATGTGATCATTTTCTATCCACACTAAGAAGTATGTGCTGAATGCATTGTTCTTCTCCTTTCATGACTACGGGAATTACTGTAGGGAACTTCTTTTTTTTTTTTAAACAGAATATTGGGAAGGAATTGAGCACCCTGGTTCCACCAGCTTGAAAATTGTGGAGATACATTTATTCAGATGAGGTTTCCTCCTGTGCTCACTGGTATTGATGGGACCTTTGTAGTCTGCACTGTGATCAGCTCTTTGTCAGTTTTAATGACTCCATTTGGCACTAAGCTGCTATGCTACTGGGATCCTGTAGTAGTTCCTTGGGTACACTGAAAGACTCCAGTGACTCAGAGTACCTGGTTTAGTTCTGTATTTCATTTTCAGAACATTTTCTCTGTGTTTTCCACAAGGAACATCCTTAGCGTAACGGTGGAAACTTTCTGTAGCTTATGAAGAACCCCAGGTTTTTGTTATGCTTTATAATAACTTGCTGTTTATTTCTTTCTGATATCACAAATGTTTGCGGAGACCCACTTTGACAGATATTAACTGATTTAAATAGTGAACATCAAATACAAAAGGTTTATGAATACTAAGGAAAACATCTTGACAAAAGGTGAGCAGACTTTGCAAGGGTGAGATAGTCTGCA
The DNA here is from genome assembly GCF_000700745.2 of Antrostomus carolinensis. Taxonomy (NCBI): domain Eukaryota; kingdom Metazoa; phylum Chordata; class Aves; order Caprimulgiformes; family Caprimulgidae; genus Antrostomus; species Antrostomus carolinensis. Next base: position 18,600 of record NW_010294565.1, read on the forward strand.
CGTTTCACTGTCTCTTTTAGTGGAATCACATCTTTACTTTCAATTTCCTCTTTAATGTAACATACATTCTGTAAATATTGTTGCTACTGACAAGAACATCAATTCATGTTGTTCATAAAGAGACTTTCAGTATTTGAGCAATGAATAGCAAGCAGGAGGAACAATTGCTTGCATTTTTATTTCTTAACATACATCCCTCTGCTAAAAAAAAGGAAACAGAGTCAATTTACGCTTATCAAGCACATGCTGCTTTTGAGAAGAGGGCTGATTTTTAGCAGAAAGCCATGTGCAAGTGAAGGGAGGTAAATTTGTTAAAGTACATTTATTTCCTTTATGTATTAGAAATTGTTTGCCAAATAAAAGTGATTGGGGGACTGAGATATTTTTGCAAGAGTCATAATATGTGTGGAAATCCCTAATGATTATTTTCCTCTGCTGTCCTTTAAGTAGCAAAAAATATTCAACCCTGTATTTTGCTATTTACAACAGCTGTCAAAATGGATTTCCTTCTTGTTTGGAGTGTGCGTCAGGAAAAAATTATCAGTTTCCTTAATGATACTTGGGTTTACTCTGCTTATCAGAGGGGTAGTCCAAGTGCGGTTAGCTCTACTTGTTAGATCTTCACAATAAAAGTGGTATTCTAGCACTTCCACTACAATATGCTTCTCACTGTGTCTTTTGTGAATGCACACTGAATGGTGGACAATATGCAGAAGGGAAAATGAGCACCTACTTCCTGGAAACAAACACCCCTGAAATGTAAGTATTATTTTGAGATGAGATGTTACAGATTGGAGGGGACAAACAATGTTAACTGAGTGTTTTCCTTTTTAATTTATATTCAAATCTGTTGTAAAAATGCTTTTTTCAGCATTATGGATACGTATGGCTGGAGGAGACTTTTCAAAATAAGTACACAAGACTTCTGCCTCATGATATTCAGTGAAGCCACAGGGCACTTTGAGAGCTGCAGTCAGAGGACATACAGTTCATCATTTTTATTGGGGCTTTGTATCACTGACAAGAAAAGTTGTTCTCCCTCTCATGTTTTGTGAGAGTGTACGAGGGTGCTGGTCATGGGCAGTTTTAAGGCCTTCTAAATATGCATTTCCTTTAATTCATTAAGAGACTTTGTGTTCCAACATATCCATTACAATGACAAACTGACACCATAAAATTAAAAAGCCTGCAATTACTCACTTGGTTTGTATTTTAATCAAAGCTATTGTAATATGACTCTAGGGAACCATAAACGGCAAAACAAAGGGTTTGGGATTTACGTGGGACCGCTGTATACAGAATATCTAAGTGGAAGGAGGTAGGGAAGAACAAAAATGCTGGATCTCTTCCCTGCTTCCAGGCAGGATAATTTCAAGTGTTGTTTGAGCAGAGTCTAAAACAAGTCTCTTGGCCAACTTGGGATCAGAGAGATACAAACAAACATGTCTTCTGTCTTTATTTTGGCTTTTGGACATTGAGACCATCCAACGAAACCATTGGGCTCATACATTAGTTTTATGAATCATCATTCTATGAAAGACCTTAGGGAGGTAAAGCAACATAGAAAACATTTCTGTGTGCGTTGTGGTTGGTAGGTAGTAATTGTGTCATTGACTTCTCTTACAGAGTGGAAGTGTGTATGGTGTGTGTTTGTGTGTAGGTGGGAGAGGAGACAAGTGTACTGCTCCTGATTTGTGGTTTGTGATTTTAAGAGGAATTTTCTCATTTTGTGTGAAGCAAGTTTGGTTCATTGCCTGTATCTCTCAGGCTGCAGAGCTCTAACATTAGAAACTGAGCAGTAGTGGATATAGCGAGAGTGAAGCTTGTTCTTACAGTCCTGCTAGAAGGTGTTTCCACTGCACTCTTAGTGGAATTGCCCCTCCTGTACTTGCTCAAGACGTGGATTTTGGGTGCCCTTCCCTGTGAAGTAGCAGGGACAGCCCATGCGTCACAAAACAATTCTCTCCGCATTTTTATAGGAAGTTTTATACTTTGTAGTATTGCCTAGAAAATTTGTACAAGACTATATAATTTTGAAAGAAGTTAAATGAGCAAAACTGTTCTGAAGCTGGTATGGCAGCTGTGCCTTAGAACTTCTTTTTTGTCTCCAGGGTTCACATGGAAACTACTGTGGATTTAATGAGTATTTGTCACTTGCATGGCAAAGATATGAACAGACTTTTGGACCCAAATCTGTCTTTACAAAAGAAGCAATATAAAATTCCGTAATGAAGCCTGCGTTTTGGAGTGGCTTTTCCTTCCCCAAGATCACCTGCTTGCAAACTAACCAGGCTTCCTTTGCAGCTTTGTGAGCAGCTGGGATTTGTATCTTCTTCTCAAAGAGTTTGCAAAACCCCCACAGTACATTAAATTTAAGAGTTTCACTTTAGAATTTAACAGATGCAACACTCACCATTAACCACTGTTTCTCTTACTGTTGTTCTCAGCTTGTCACCTGATGCATCAACCACCCTGTCAGTATTTAAGGTATCATGAGAGAAATGGGCTTCCTTTATCTCTGAGCAGTTGCAGGTCCAGAGTTAGCCGGAGCCCAAGTACCAGTTTGTATGAACCGGGAATTGCTGCGAGTGTTTCAGGGACTGTTTCTTGTTAAGCTGATCATAGCCTTTTCTCATTCAGCCAAATCAGGGTTATATTTTCTCATGTTCAGAGCAGTGTCTGTTTGTCAGCACAAAGCTCTTCTCAGTTGTGTGATGGAGGGAGAAGCAAGTGACCATGATGGAGAAAAGCAGCCCAGCACATAATCCAGATACTTAAAAATGTTAAATGTGTGACACTGACACTCCGAATGACAATTCACCCAAAAGCAAGAATGGAAATATGTTTGTAATTGCTCTCTGAGCCAGATCCCCTAACTCCTTGCAAGAAGCAGGATGGCTTCTCTAGCTACCATGGCCCCAGTGGAGCTCTTTTCCCCTTTCTGGGCAGGCAGTGGTGGTGCCTTGGGCTGCAGGGATTCCACCCATCTGCCATCTTCATTCAAACGCCTGGTTCACACTAGATGGCACTGTAATAACACTTGTTACATCACCCGATTTATTTACCAAAAAACCCCCACCTGGTTAAGTTATCTTGACTTGCAGTAAAGTTAGTGTTTTCATTCATTTGCTCCTTTTGGATATTAATGCTTTATTGACAAATGCTGTTACACATATGAAATGTTAAGTCTGCGTGACACAAGTAGTTCAGAACCATTCTGAACACACAAGAGATACCTCTGGTGTGTCTGCTCAGACTGGCTTGCAGGTTACTCTTTCAATCATCACTGGATTATGCAGTGCTCTTTTAAAGCTCTCTAATGTTGTCATTTCTGTTGTAATTCCTAGCTTATGATGTTGATAGAGTTCAGTGTTTCAAGTGGTTTTTGAAATATTTTTTCTCAGCTGGAACCTCCTACTCCTCCATTTGTAAATTTTTATGACAAGCACATCCGTTGTGTCTGAGTATCCTTTCAAGTACTCACCTCAGAATACTTTCTTTTTAAGCCCTTAACTTATGTTAAAAAGTCTTTTCACCCATGTCTTATAATACAACTTTTCAATTTTGTCTGCTTGCTCAGCCACCCCTTCTAATTTCTAAATGAGTTTTACATCTCTCTGGCATTAGCAGCTGGTTTTGGTCTGATTAAGTCTTGCATTTCTGTGATGATTCTCATCCAAGTAGATCCCCTAGTGCTTTATAAACTTTATTAACTGGTGGAACATAGTACCTATCCTTTGCCCTTGATCAAATTAATAAACCTTTAGAGTGAAAGACAGTAAATGATTTTGCTGAAGGTGGAAGGTGGTGATGGAAAGCATGTGAAATCATATGCAAACTAGTCTAGGCTGCAGGATTCTTCCACCTGAGTAGGACAAGTGAAATATCTCATCAGTGTTGTATATATTTCAGTAGAGTCAAAATGATTATGTGAACTAATTCAAGGTCTGTGATTTTTCTTCAAAGCTCTAAAACAGAGCTCATGCTGTCACCTAAAAAGAACTTCAGCTGTTCTAGGTCTTATTTGTTGTGAACAGTGGTAGAATATGTAGCCTTGGCTCTTTACTGCAAAGAGAAACAGCCTCCAAAATCTATCCATGAGTGTTTACTAAGAAGTATTGCCCTGCAAGAATGCTGCTGGAGCTTAATTTTAATTATGTTTAGAGGCTTTGACTGACATACTGTAAGTAGATGCATATTCAGTGCAACTGTCCTTCAGCATCTCTGACATTATACTTTGAGAATTGCATACTTCTGTTGTAGGATGTGGCATTCTCAATCCTGACAGGACAACCCAGTTTATAACTTCATGTTTTCGAAGACTCTCAGAGATTTTCAAAGCTCTTAGTGAACAGGAACTACAATTACATGTGAAAGAAAACATCAACATACGTGGCACTAATACACAGTGTAAGGGATGTTTGTTTATTTACTACATCTGCTAGGTGTTTTGCTAAATAATGCGGTAGCTAGAATGAAACTGTCAGGCTTTTCTCACCAGCTTTTCATTGACTTTAAGGGAGATAGTAGATTGAGTTACTTCTGTACGTTAATTTACAAAGCTTTATTATACATGGTTTGCAAAATGTAACCAAACTTTTCATGGTAGTCACTACTGTGAAGTGTTTTAATTTTTGGAATCTCAAAATCTGGTGTAATCTTCAAAGTATCTTCAGCAGTTCTGCCTTTGGCCCCAAACCTACCACACTGTGATAGAGTTATCTGTTGACATCTATGGGAGTTTTGCATTAAGCTTAATAGCAGGATATGGGTTTTTTTTCATCTCTTTCAATTTGTCTCTCTTGAGCATTTCCTAAATGCTACCCAGCAGTGTGTTTTAATGCAATACATCCTCTATAATTCAGAGGAATTGCAGTAAGCATTTTCCTCCCTCACATCTGTAAGGTTTACTGTCTTTAGCACAGTGCTGACCCAATGAATTGTTGTTTTCACTGCAACTGAAACCCAGTTTTTAGTTAAGTGATAAAAATTATGTTTTCATTTAAGTGACAAAACTACATTATTTAATTTAACTATTGCATACAGTGGCCCAGTAAGATTTAAAGTGGATTTAAAGAGTAGGATGGGAGACAATCAGAACAATGGTGTTGGAGGGGCAATGTCCTTGCCCCAAGAGCAGCAAGCACGAGCTGCTTGACAGGACAGTGCCAGAAGTCTAGTAATAGCTAAGTGGGGTAACTTGACAGTGCCTATTTGCTTTGGTTTTAATTTTAACTCTGACTGTTGGGAGGTTTATACCGTAATATAAACCATTGTAGGTGTTTGTTTATATTTTTCTAGTTATGTAATGTAATAAGGAAGTTCTTATTAGCAGCATCAATTATTTTTTTTTCTAAATCCTAATCTGATGGGTAATTTGCAAGGCTGAATCCCTAACTAGGCTATTCTGTGTGTATTAGAGTTAGAGGATTCCATGTTGTTGACTTTTAATATTTTTTGTTTAGCATGGATGATGAAAAGGGGGATTTTGCTATTGTGACAGTGTTTGTATTGAAAAAATAAGTAACAGCTGAGCACTGGACAAAGGAATGTCAGTGAAAGAAATGAGAACCTCAGTCAGAGATGGATGTGAGCCTGAAAGACTGCTGTTCTCTGATGTTCTTTTAGGTATCACAAGTCACAGGTGATGATGTAGCTCTAGTTTAAAGGTGAAATTCTAAATTTTGTTGTCTGTGTGGCACAACAAATATGATTTGAATTGGTACAGAGAACATTTTTTTCTTCATTGCTTGTCAGATTCATTTGCAGGCAATATTTTAAAGTGCTATAAAATTATTTTGTCAAATTGTTAAGGAGATTTAAATCATAGTATGCTTTTAAAAATGCAGGAAACAGTTGTTTATATTCCACAGGAGTGTAGAGAGCATGAGGTTTGTGACTGTTACATTATTGTTTAATCCTGTCCTGTTTGTTTTTTTCTTATTTGTTGAAGCTGACTGACAATCTGTAGATTTTAGTTCGCAATGTAAATCAAAGCTATGCTCAAATATAAGTGAGGAACATGACAATAAGTAATACAATAATTTGTTTTATATGGAAGTATTCAATTTGAATGAATAACTAAATATTAAAAATAATTAAATATAATTTTATATAATTGTGCATGTGACATATTTAGTAAATATTGCTGTTAGTTTTAGTCATATATATATAGTCTGGCCTATTATTCATGTGAACTGAATCACCAAGTCTAGAAAGCATATGATGAAAAATACAGCATTTGAAGAACTTGAAAGCCTCTTAAATTGATCAATTCACGTCTGACTTTGTTTGAAAAAGCATATCATATTTTCTGTCATTTTTTAAAATATATTGGTCTTAAATGCTCTTTCCTACTAAGAGGAATCAGCTTTATGGTATCTGACCATAACATACTCCAGTGTTTAATACTATCCTTGAATTACTGGTTCATTGTATTTTAATAATTTTTGTTTGCAAGGATTAGAAAGATTTCACCTATAATAATTAAAGTTGACTTCCAGAAGCCCTGCTGATAGAAATATTAATGCCTGATTTTATGGGCCTGCAGTACACAGTGTAAAGGGAAACAAGTGATTTAAATCTGAATGGTGGGCACTGAAGGACCCAAGCTAATTAATAGGCTTGTGAATTAAACTTTTGAGGAAGACTACTAAGAACTGCCGGGCTACCTTATAGCTTTACTCATAGCACAGTGATTATATATTGAGCTGCACTGTAAATCAATTAAATGTTCTTGCTAGTACCACATTATTAACTTTAAGTGGTCTGATCATTTTCTTTCAGCTTTACATCCATGCAGTTGCTGGTTCTACGCAAATGATGGATTGCATTTTAAAATTAAAATTGCCTTTAAAAACAAAACAAAACAAAACAAAAAAACAAAAAAGAAAGCAATGCTGTCTTAAAAGTCAGAAACTGTCATCAGTCTACTTTGGTGTCTGAACTGCACATGAAAAACGAATGAGTGGGCTGGGCCTTGAAAATAGGAATGGGCCAACACAAAGGCCAACAGACCTTTAAAAAAAAACTTGAATGTGAGTCTACCAGAACACTTTGTCAAGATGCATTAGGCAAATATTCACTTTCCCCCCTCACGCTGCTTTTCCCCTCACCCTTTTCCCCCCCTCACCCTTTTTTCCCCCTCACGCTGCTTTTCCCGCCTCATGCTTTTCTTTCCCCCTCATGCTTTTTCCCCCCCTCACACTTTTTTCCCCTCTCATGCTGCTTTTCCAGCCTCACACCTTTTTTTCCCTCTCACACCTTTCCCCCCCCTCACACTTTCCCCTCACTGCCGGG
>NW_010294565.1:25983-85288 GCF_000700745.2 Antrostomus carolinensis
CTGTAACCGGCCGTGTCCAGCTGGGGCAGCCCCGGCCTCTCCTCACAGAGACCCCCCGGCCCCCCCTCTGCCAGTGCCTGGGCACGAACACCCAAAACCTGGGGTGAGCTGTGTGGACAGACATTACCCCAGAGGGCATTGTCCTTCTGAGGTGTGAACAGTGACACACTTTGGTGTCATTGCTCAAGTGCTGCCATCTAAATCTTGGTAATTACTGTGGTGTACCAAATATTAGTGTGTTCTTATGAAGCACTTTTGAAGCAACCCGTGCTTCATGGTAATGTTTCAGTGAGGATGGCAGGAGAGTTTTGTTGTACAAGGAGAAAGTCGTCTGGTCCCCCATGCTGACTGAATTCACATGGGTGCTGAGGAGGGGAGCTCAGGAGTGCTCTGGAGGAGGCCATGCCGCCGGCCTGCCACCCTGCTGCCTGTGGCCTTGCAGCTTTCCTGGGAAGACACAGTGGCTGCGTGGCTTTGTGCAGGTAACCTGGTGAGTACTGACATGGATAAAGCCTGCTTTCAAGTGCACTTACATTTCATAAAGGATGAATGCCACCCCACTGAATCATGAGAAATGTTTTTCATTCATTTTTGGTTCAGTGCAAGCCTTTTGCGGTAAACAAAAATAAACTTTATTTATTTTTTTGTTACCAAAAAAGACCAACACATTTGTAGTGATTAAAATCTATCCTCTGGTGTCTTCTGCTTTTCCTTGGCAGTAACACTGCATCATGCTGCAGCTTTTCCTCCTGTGGGCTTTCTTTTGTGACTCTTCTGCCTGATTTTGAGTCCATAGAAACTCTTGTAACTTGGGTTAGATCGTGACCTATTTTGTGAATTTGCATGGTGCTAAAATAGGTGCTGTATACTTGCCAAATCATCATGGCCTTGCTGCTCTGGTTTGATATGCCTTGAATTTCTAAACCAGTCTCCTGTTGTGTAAAGCTGTCCGATGGAGGAGATGCTTTTCAGAAGTAAATATGAAGAGGTGAAGAAGTGACTGGGGAGATCCCACAAACCACCTACTTGCCTCAGGCAAAGGTCATTTTCTTATCACCATGCTTAGAGATTTTTTCAAAGATTGCTCTGTGTTAACCTGCAATAGTTACTCTCTGTCCCCTGATGTAGATGAAATAAACATCTCAATCTGTGCCTCTCAGAAATGTGCTATGTCCTTTAGCAATGGAGATTACTATGTTCTTGCTAATTAGACAAAGGGAGAAAGAAAGGTGCTGGCTTGGTAGCATAGTGGCAAGGTATTTGTATGAGTGTAAGTACTCATCTGTTTAAACCCTAGCACTTTGTACAATTTACAATAATTTTGTGACTTAATATTCAGAGGAAGACATTTTCTGTGGCTTGGTGTTAGCATGAGATTGATTTGTGCTGTAACACAGATTGTCCGTATAACCCTGCTTACATCACTTGGCCTCCTGTCCTCTAAAATGGGTTGCTAGCAATTCCGTGCGTTGCAGATATGTCATGTTAGCTCACAATCATATCTTAAATTTGTGAAACAATTATATTGGTAGTGAGGGAGATGCCAGTGCCATAGAATCATTATAGCTCATTTTAGAATGCATTACCATGACTTTAAAGTGTTGTGTTTTTTGTTTTGTTTTGTTCTGTTTTGTTTTGTTTTGTTTTTAAATTTGCAGAATGCTCTTTTCTTGGTGAAATGTGCTATTGTCATAGAATGATATGGGTTGGAAGGGACCTTTAAAGGTCATCTAGTCCAACCCCCCTGCAGTGAGCGGGGACATCAACTAGATCAGGTTGCTCAGAGCCCTGTCCAACCTGGTCCAATCACACCAGTATTTCCAGGGATGGGGCTTTTGCCACCTCTCTGGGCAACTTGTTCCATTGTTTCATCACCCTCATTGTAAAAAAATTTCTTCCTTACATCTAGTCTAAATCTACCCTCTTTTATTTTAAAACCATTACCCCTTGTCCTATCACTACAAGCCCTGTCTGTATCACTATCTGATAACAGTATCACAAAACTGCTAATAGGTTTATCCTAGATGCCTGGAAATAGGGTGGGGGGGTGGGTGTGGTGTTTGGGATGTGAGCGGAAGGCTTCTCACCACTCATTGTGATTTTCTGCTGTGACAGTGCCTAAATACATTTGTGGTAGTTTGAGCTAACTGACATGGGGGAAAGAAGTGGAAACATGTGAATGCAAATTGAGATCCTATCTTTCCTTTAGCACAAATCATTGAAAAAAGGAAAAGAATAGTGAAAATAGTGCAGTTGTGTTTTCCCTTTTATAGGCAATACTTAATTGACACAAATGGAATTTTAAGGAATCCCAAATTGTGCTAGGTGTGTGACACAATAAATTTGACCAGCTGTAGCTGAGTTGGCCATGTGTGAACACCAATTAGTGTAGTACATGGTAATATAATTAGGAAAATCAAGATGAAATTAAGAAAAAGGGAGAGATAAGCTGAACATTAGGTACTTTGTTACTATCAGGGACTTTTAAAACTAAACTGCAGAAGCCGTAGGCAAGGGCTGTGTAAGAAACAATTTTATTCTGAAAATGCCTGGACTGGCTTATTTTTATCGGTGAGTTCTACAGTTCTGTGCCCAGTGAAGCATTCTCTAGATAGCCCCCAACAGCTGGCGTGCATGGGATGTGTTGACTTCTCTGCTAGTGATCCAGAACAAACAAAATACATATTGGCTATTGTGTGCTGCCCCATGGAAGCTGTCTGTGCTTCTGTCTTGCAGCAGGTAGGAGCACTGCATGACTCTGGTTTGTGCAACGTCCCTGTGACATCCCAGACTCTCTCCTCATTCTTGCCCAGTACCAGCCAGATTCTTACAGATTGCATTGGTATCTACAGAAGAGCATGAGGAATCCTCAAAGTTCTTGGGTGAAGGGTGCATTTGTGCTTCATTTACTGAGTAACATGCAACAAGCAAGCAATGAATTTAAAGTGGGCAGTAGTTCTTTTTTCTCCTCCCTGATTCCCTGACTAGTGATATTGCAATATTAGTGAAGGAGGTGGATGTCAGAAAAGAGAAAGGTTATTGCAGAAGGGTGAGGAATATACGTGCCATGTGGCATGGCAAGCCTGTGTGTAGCTGTGGCACTTCAGATATGAAATCCTTTTTCCAGCTGGTTGGCTTTTGCAAAGGATTTAAGTCACAAAGAAGTTTGGGGGTAATAGATGAAATGACAGCAAAATGAGTTTTCAAAATCAACGTAGTATGTCAAATTGTGCAAAGAATCTTTAATGTCAGCAGGATTCTCTTCTAGGTAAAACTTGAGTGCACAGAAGTAATTTCAGCATGCTATGATTGGAGAGACTGGTTGTATATATAAGGATTTAGGATTGTGTACTGGGCTCTTGATATCCAGGTCAAATAAGGGCATAGTATAACTTTATATTCTACCCAATTATTAGAGTCAAGCTTTCTGAATTTTTGTTACCAGGAATTAGGACTTGCCAGTGCTTAATTGCTGCCCCTAGACAATATATCAGTACATTCTCGTAATAAAATTCACAACTCTCTTTACATCATTATTAATCTCAGTGATGCACAACTTTAACAGCATTTGGAGCCTGTCCAAGAAAAAAAAAATTCTTAGATTGGCAGGGCAAAAGGTTTTATAGAATTTTTTTTGTTTTAAATGCTGTTTTGGAAATCACTGAAAAGGAAACCAATGTTTTGAATCTTTTAAAATGCATTTCCTTTTTAAAGTTCTGTAGTGTTCTCTGTCTTCTGTTAGATATTATATATCTGAATACAGTTAAAGTAAGAATTATAAAAATGGCAGGATTATGATTATTGGTCAAATTGTCCTCATTTGGACTGACATGTTTCTACAGAATCTCTATACTAAAATATTATAGAGAAAAATTTTTTCCCCCACATTGTAAATTGTATCTTTCTTAACCAAAATCTGTCATAGCTTATTTCCATTAAGCTAATCACAATAAGCTGTTACATTTTATAAGAATAAGGAAGTTTAATGTCTTATTTAAGTATACTTGTCCGAAGAAGAGTGCCATTGTCTATTACTTTGGCATTTTATTTCTTGTTCTGTAATTTACTTACCTAAGCATGTGTTGTTTTATACCTTTAAACCTCTTTGTGACTCCACTATTACAAATGGGCTTCTCTTTGGACATTTCCAGTACTGCGGATATAACAAGTGGTCAAATGAGAATTCCAAGCATGTGAGTTGTTTGGTTTGGGTTTTTTTTTGTAAACATATAAGCAGTTCTACTATGCTTCTGTACTTAATTGCTTTGAAAACCAAAACTAAAAACCAACCCCTGCCCCTGCAAAAAAGCCTCTAAAACCCAAGAGAGGGTAGAGTCAGTAAAAAGGCATTCTAACAAGTCCTGAAGCAGGAACAAGGAGTGACAGATTAGTAGTGTGTTTAACACTTCTGTTTGAATGGACGATCCATCCAAGACCCCTTTGATCTATTGTACTTTCTGGGCAGAAAAAGAGTTATGCAAAGGCAAAGTCATTCCCTTGTCACACTGAATACACTTTATGTGCTGTTGGCATTGGTAAAGGGCAGCAAGAAATTTTATACAGATGAACCCAACTACAATGTACAGTCCTGGGATGGTATCTTAGAAATTACTGACATATTTGCTGAGATTTCAGTTACAGTGTTAACATTAAAGAAGATGCTTAGCTGCTGTATCTAAGAACAGTATCTAATAGAGGTGAGTGGGAAATAGTTTGCAATCTCCTTCCTCTGTTCTGTTTTTTTCCTGGATCAGTAGAAGACCAGAATTTTGATTATGGTTTTGAAAAGATAATCTGGAGAGGGGAGGAAAAAAAAAAATCTTATTTAAGAAAATCAAAATGTCTCATTTTGGTAATTTTGAAACAATTTAATACTTTGTAAAAACAGATTACTACTTACAAATTAACTTATATCTCAAAATGTAATTTGCTTTGGGTGAATGCTAAAGATGTTTTTCATCTCTATGACTGCAGGTGAAGTGTTTTCCTCCAAGCAGCTGAGAGGGGACAGGAATCTGTGCTAATTTTGTACCCACTTCAAAAATCTTTCTTCTGAGATTTTATGATTATAGTTCAGTAGTGGGGACCTAAACCTTTCTGTTACTTCTGATAATTACTTAGTGGCATACATGACTCTGGAAGACTATTAACGTAGTACTGAATAAATAATTGTCAGCAGATATGTAGGACAGAAAGAGCTCTATATAGCATAACTAATATTCCATCTTCAGAAGTCGTTCTGTGTTGTGTGGGACACCCTGGAAGCAGCCTGGGGAAGTTTGCAGTGGTAAAACTCTGCTCTTATGAACTCATATTTAAGAGGCTAAACTGTCCCACTGTGGGACTTGTGGCAACAGTAACCTTTTCAAATTCTGCTGTTAAGTGGGCAGATACCTCTGTTCTGTTTAAGGAAAATAAGTGATGTATGCATCTCTAAATTTACACTGTGGTCCTTTCCATTAATGGCACTGACCACTTTACATGGTTTCTTTTTAAAGGATGTCCATTTTGACTTGGCAAACTTGTTCTGTATTTAGTACTATACGAGAAGAGTGCTGTGGTGCAGGCTCTGTGGCCTGCAACCCATGCATCTAACCATCCTCAGAGCTGGGATGAAGGATTACACCTCTCCCCGAGTCAGGTGAACTTGTAGCATAGGGGACCCTGGAAAATCAAGGGAGAAGGGTGTGAAAATTTCTGTTCTAGCCTTTCTCCCGAATATACAAATAGACATGTCAAAATATTATCTTCCTGAATATATATAGCATACACTCATTATTAATCTGTCTTTTGCAGATGAGCAAGAGCTGAGTATTCTGAAAATTATTTTAACCTTTGCTAGATGCCAGCATACCCTGTAGTAAAATATCAGTAGCCTATGAGCAGCCAGGTATGAGAATTGGGACTTTACCCATTCCCTCAGGGAGCTGCTTCAAATAGCAGCCATTTATTCTGCTTTGTCAACAAGATCTTTCTCAAGGTAGCACTGAGCTCAGCTTGGGACTGAGGAATAGTTGTTGTTTTGAGGACTAACTGGTCCTGTGGTCACTTCCTTCTGAGCTGGTTAGGTGATTCAAAACAAAGCTGATTCACGTCTGAAGCACTTTCAGCAGTTTTGTTGATAGTGAGCCTGGAGGGAAATTTCTGGTATCTTGGTCTCTAGTGGTGCAATTTTTAATTTGCTGTTCATTGAGAGTCAAACAGATAAATGGCAAAAGACTTGTGAGTTTAGAGGCACTTGTTCAATAGGGAAGAGCTGGTGGCAGCACTAAGTATGCCATTAATATGAATATGATAAGCCCTTATGCTCTCAGTGCCATGATTTAAAAGGTGGAGCTTGATAACTCCACAGAGAAATATGATCAAAAAATATTGCTGGGTCTGTGACCTCCTTTTCTTGAGCTGTGCTGGGTGGGATGGTACAGTTTAGCTCAGCAAAGTCCTGTTCAGGAGCTAGATGCAAACCTGTCTTGGGGAAAAAACACTTTCAGCGCTTGCTTTCTGCTGCTGGTCATGATGTCCATGTCAATCACCAAGTCACCGAACAGCTCTTGGATGTCCTGTTCTCATGCAGTTACCAGGTACAGGACTTGAGAAATTTGAGTGCTATGTCATCTTTTCTTCCTGTTTGGTTTGTTGTTTTGGGGTTTTTTTTTGTTTTGGGGGTTTTTTTTAAGGGGGGGGTGGTGGTGGTAGTGGCTTGCATCCACTTCTAAGGTATCCAGCAAAAGCATAAACAGAGCTGTTAGTTTACACCTTCTGTGAATATTTACAGAGGGTATTCATCAAGTCTGAACCCAGAACCAAGTAATGAGTGAAAGTGGTTGAAAATAGCACCCTTCATACAGACCATGATTTGAAGTGAGTAGAAACACTACTGCCACCAGCAGCAATCATGTAGAGCTTGGTCCTATGCAGAATCTGGATGCAAAGTTAACCTTTAACTCGCTTATCATCATGCACATCTAGCTGAATACCTGCATTTCTTCTCTTTTGCCAGCACTATTTGGTGATGAAGAGCCTTTTAGCAGTAAAAAGGCATTTTGGAAAATGGTTGAAAGCATTAGAAAAACACTGAAGTGTGTCTGGGTTTATATAATTTGAGGGTGAGTAAAGTTAACATGACAGAGGTTAAGATGATCTAAGAGCTTTATTAAAACCTCAAAAAAACCCAAACCTTTTCCTTCCTCTTCTTCCTCCCTGCCTTGTGCTCATTCTGATGTTAATTTAATATTTTTGAAATGGTTCAGCCAAGCAGCCCAGCAAAAATAAAGAAAAGTCATCTTACTTACCAAATTCAGTCCCAATGAACACAAGAGCTAGAGCAAGAGAAGGGATGGGTGTGTCTGGCCCAGAGGGTGAAGAATGAGGGAGCAAGACTGCATGGTCTGCTCCTTGTCGCTGCTTGGGTTTGCCATTAGACTTTGTTATGGACTATACAAATGAGCAGATTCAAACGCCGCTCTGGTTTTGTGGCTTTGTTTTGTTTGGGGTTTTTTGTTTGTTTGTTTAAATAAGCCCTGAAGCTCAAGGGACACAACCTGGTATCAGCTGCTTCTGTGTTTGCATAGCGGTTCTCTCTCAAAGCTCCTGTCTCTGTGGTTGACAGCCTGGTTATCACATACCTTGCAGCCTTTGCTAAGAGAGCCTTGTGTCAAGTTTTGCTTTGGGCTTGCATTAATATTAAGCAAATCAGCCAACTAGGCAATTTGGAAACCAAATTCCAGGAGAAGTTTGCCTCATTGTGCAGAGTTTAGTGTGGTCTTTACCTTAGGCTCGCAGGAGTGACAGCGTTGTACTTTAAGGATTTCTCACTTGGCTGAATACTTGGGCTGCTGCTGGGATTCATCTGTAGCATCATTGAAAACTCTGCTGGAAAAGTCTTCAGTAGGGAATATTAACTAATACCAAGCTGTGGCCTGACAGGGCTAGACTGATGGTGTATCTAAACCTGTTGGTAGATGACAATGATGCCTCTGTGCTGCACTGCTGTTGCTTCTGTGAAGGGACAGATGATGGTTTTGAGGCCTTTCAGTCCTGACTGCATGCCTTGAGAGACCCCAGTGTGGACACACTATCTGTGACGTTCCCCGGCTGGAAAGTGTGACCTACAGTCTGGAGTTGCAGAACCACCGTTGGTCACCACCAGTTTTGTACATATCTCCCACAGGATTCTGCTTCTCTCCTCAGTGCAAAATCCCAGCTTTTAGTCTCACTGTGTTTTTCCACTGCTTCTAGATCTGAACCTTGTTTGTGACCATCCAATGTTTTTTGCTTTGTCAGGGATGTTACTCTTCTAGTTTAGCTAACATCAGCATTAAGCTTCAGTCCAGGCTGAAATACTTAGGAAATAATGGGACTTCTTTTTCAGAATTAGAATCTGACAGATCTCTTAACATTTCTGCAGACAAGAGCTAAAATAAGTACAGCACTTCACAATAACGTAATGAATTACTAACTCTTCATCAGAAGTCCTTGCTTGGAATTGTTTGTTGGAACCAAAGAAAAAAAAGTTTATACAGTTTTATTTCAAAACAGTGAAGAATCAATAGCTGGGGTTTTGTTTTGTATTTTAGTAGGAACAGTAAATAAAAGTTAATAAGAAATTTCTATTAAATTCAATTTAGATTTATTATAAAGGAAAACCAGCTAATATGTCTTTTTGAGTGAGAAAGAAGAAGAAATTAATTGTTCTTTGTGAACATAAGCTTTCAGTGGTTAGAAGTGGTGAGTGCAGACAACACATTTTATTCTTGTCACTTGGAAGCAAAAAGCAAACACTGAATTACTGAGACATTTCATCAGCTCTGCTAAGGAATCTGAATATCATAGTTGCAGCTGCTGGTGCAGTCTCTTGTGATAAGCTCAGTGTAGCAGAAATGGAAAAAATCAGTATCCTCATGAATGAGGTAGAGGTTGATTCTTGGTTGTGCGATCCATTTTAATGAACACTGTACTTTCCATTTGCTCCCCTTTTGCACCAAACAATGGACTTCCCCCTGAAGCACCTGCAAGGTAATAAATAGGCTCCCACAGCAAATAACAGAGTTCACCAATAGTCCAAAACATTTCTGTCAATAAATCCATTAATATTTAAATGAAGGACATCACTTGTTAGACAAATTGAAGGGAGGGGGGAGAAAAGAGGATAGGTTTGGGTTTAATAGAGGGAGATAGTTGCTCTCAAAAATTAATAACCCATAACACCATAATATGAAGTTTTGTGGGTTTTTTCCTCTCAGAAGTGCAGCGCAGGCATATGTAGCACAGCTTTCTACTTATTTATGCAGATTAATGATCATAACCTTCCTACTACAATTGAGCCATTTTTTCTTCTGATGCAAAGTAGTTAACCCTGTACTGTAGCTAAGATCTCAATTTCTACTTTCTGGGAGAAAATTTCAGAAATACTACACTATTTTCTTCTGCTAAATTGATTTCTTTGGATGGATATTTGGAATGAAAGAGATTTATTTATATTTTTTTTCTCTCCTATCAGAAATAAATACGGGAATTACCTGAATGTATAAAATGGCTGAAAGATGTAAGTTGGCAGTATTTTTTGTAATAATATTAAATATTGATTATTTTACTGCATGATTGCCAAAATGAGTATTTTCATACTGGCACACACTTGTAGTGGCTACTAAATTACGTTGATGTTGAACCTCTTTTTTACCTATTTCATAATTCAGCATTTGTCAATATCAGATCAGTCCAGTGCAGATTGCAGACACTCTGTGACTTACAACAAAAAGAGAAAAAAACAGTAGATTTTTTTACAGCTAGAACCAAATTTCAGACATCCACCCACCCATGCAGTATTTTAAATTAGGAATGAGAAGATGTGAGGACTTTTAAAAAATATTTTTAAAATTTGTAAATATCATAATTTGTGGTTTTTATGATGTGAAAAAATAATAGGACTCACTAGAATACAGTCACAGAGATTACTAATAATAATAATTTTGTAGGAAGAAACACTGAAAAAGTACCCCAAAATTATTCTCCGTTGCTGCTCTGGTGAAAAGCATCTTTCAGGGCCTCCAAGTGCCCCATGCACTGTCTTTCTAGCTTTGGTATTGTTAAATGTGCACTAAGACTAGATGGAGACAAGCCAATTACTTTCACTTAAGGTTTAGTTAATGTTTTAAAGCAGGTTTGCAGAAGTCCTCGGCTAGGACTGTAACCCACTTATAGAGGGATCTTTCTTCTAAAGAAAGCCTTGTTTTCTCTTACTATTAGGAAAAAACCATATGGCAACAGTTTGGAATATACTTGTATGCTCCAGGATGCTCAGTTCTGTGAAAACAACATAAAGGCACTTTCTGAAATGATGCAAAAATCAGGGATGGTCCCAAGGGTCATTAAATGATAAAACCAGATTTTGATTCAGACTCTAATTAGGGAGGACTGTAGGCTTGCAAAAACTGTTTCTGTCATGCCTGCCAGACAAAGCTGAAATATTTTGCCAGATGAGATAATGTCACGATAGGATTGGTTTTTTCCATTATATTTTGAAATCTGAGAGAAATGGTAATTGTTACAGAAAAGGCTGCATTCCACTTTGAGTGATGTAGGGACCAGACTTCACAGATTGATCTGGAATGGAGAATGAGTCCACCTGCATTCTAGACTGATTTCTCAAAATTAAAGACACCACTTCAGGCATCTAGTTTGTAACCATGGGGTTTAGGAATATAATTTATCACTCGCCAGCTTCCAGCAGTGTTTATTGTTTACAGATAGTAACTCATGAAGACATGGTAGTTCTTTCTCGCTGGTGCGCAGACACATGGAGCTGTGAGTCTGCTACAGTGATTGAGTTACCAGACCTGGATAATCTAGCTCAGATCTTGTGTTCAGTCCTTGAAGCCAGCAATCTCCTCCAAGACTAGTTTTTATCTATATATATTTGCTGTGCTTAAAAACATGGTCTACGTAGAATGTCAGCCTGGTTACTGGTGGTATCTCAGCTATATCCAGTCATTTTTGCAGTGTTCTGCCATCTCTTGCAATGGCTGGATCCCAGTGACACAGTTAGAAAAGTTGCTTTTTCCTGACTTGGCCTATTCTGCTCCCTCTGATGAAACTGCTCCAACATCCAGTACAGACTTAATGGCAGCAATGTGTCATGTGTGCACAGGACTGTACGGTGCTTTCAGGCATCTGCTCAGTCCCCTGCCTGCCACCTGAAATGGATTTTGTGTCTCTATCATTACCTCGTATCCTAGCACACGAGAGGTTAAGGTTAACACTGAAGATGTCTCTCTTATAGGAGGCACTGAATAATCCTTCTTTGTCCCAGTTCAGATGGCACGTAATTCTGTGGACCTAGCCTCCACTTACAGTTAATCAGGCCAAATGTAACATGGAGGAAATCCAGGGAGAGAGATTGATAGTGTAAAGAATTAAATCTAAGGTCTTGCAAGATTAGGAGTTTCACTGACCATAATTATGTCTCAGATTTCAGCAGATAACTGTCTTGGCAGAACGATCATTCTCATGATTTGCTATGGATCCAAAGTATTTCAGGGTTATGAAGTATTTGCTTGGTCATAATTAGAAGGGTTGAAAGCAATTCTTTCTTAATAATATCCTTTCTTTTTTATTAATGATTCAAGAGCAATTTTGTCCCCTGTCAAATGCCAATTTATCTTGGAAGTATTTTCTTGATTGCACTTAATACCTGAAGAAAATATTAGATGAAATAATTTAGCATACTCTATATATAGTGCTATATTAATCTTTATATAAGTAGTTGTAAACCATGTTGCACATATGAAGATTTTTAAATGACTGAGCAGTTAACATATGGGTGTAAATATGTATTGTATTGCTTTTTTTTTTTCAAGACCTTTGCATTGGTGAAGTGGAGTTTGCCACAGTGTTCCAGTGTTCCATGTTGGAGTGCTGCAGCATGCTCCACTGGGGACAGAGCCTTCAGCTGAGAGCCACTGGGAGAACCCAAGTGGGGCAACTGTGGTAACCTTTTTATTAGGCTGCATGTCTTGCATGAAAGCTGCCTCACACAGGCTTTGTGAGTCAGATTTCTGAGATTTCTGTTGCCTCCTATTACTTTTCAGGTACACCATAAAGGGCTTGGCTGAGATTTATTTGACTTGTTTTATTTTTTTAATAATTCCTATGGATTATGGCTCTGGTTACTTTCAAAAGAACTACTGTATACAAAAGTGGATGAGATATGATTGATCAGGCAGTACTTTTGGCTTCTGGTAGTACTTCTGTTTAGAGAGGGCAGATCACTGGCCATTCTAATGAATGACCCCTGGTATATCTTTATCCTGACGAGGTAACCAAGTTTGGTAGCATTTAGATTAGATTTGTTAACTTTTGGATTGAATTTCAAGGCCATTTTCTCCAGGCAATTGATAGATGTGTCTGGGAAAGAAGTGGTCAGAAGGACAGCTTTCTTCTCAATTTGGCTTGGGGATTTTCTTATGGATTTTTAAAATCATTTTTGATATTGCTTTAACAGAAAGATGCAATAGGTTCTGGACAATAATGATGAAGGTAGTTCCTGAAGTGTAACAGCAAAGAAGTCATTATTTCCCTGAAGCTTTTCAAGCAGTTTGCTTAACTAATTAAAGACCACAAACTCCCATGCTACCACTTGGATTTACCACCTCATTTTCCCTCTGAGAACTATTGAAGTGCAGTAACTTCCTGCCTAATACCCTTGCAGTGTACACTGCAATATGCCAGTATCTGGTGATTGTATTAGAGGGAAAGTTGCAAGTGCAGTTGACTGTAAAGTTTTCTACACTAAATTGTTGGATTTGGTGGTTTTTTTCAGTGATGCTGTTGGGTTTGGTGCTGGATCAGACTGTCTATCACTTGCAGATAAGGTGCATGCTATGCAGATAAGATTTGGGGTGGTGGTATGCATGGTCAAACACTCTCCTCCTAGTCTTAAATAACAATAGGCTCCAATCTGCTTCCAGGTGCTCCAATCCTTCTCAATATGTGTGAGCCTTCAAAGCACAATGTTAAAATGGCTTTATCCTTCATAATCCCCTTAAAATTTTCCCTGGCAGTGATAGCAGTGATTTTTACTTTATTGCTTGGCCTGCAGGAGCAAGAATCTTGCACCAGACAGCCCTGTCCAACTGCCCCTGGTTTGTGTGCTGTGTTGGACTCTGCCTTGGCACCCCAAGCTGAGGCAGCTGGCATTACCGAGTGGTGTTGACCCGCATGAACTCTGCAGGCTTTTGAGAACAGGCAAAGATAACACTTGGACTTTGCTAATCCCTGCAGGGCTGTCTCCTCCTACTTGCATCCTGCCGGGAGAAGAGGTGGCCAGTGTCTGTCCCTTATGCTCTAAATGCCATCTGTGCCTCAGGAAATGCTGGTTTCTAATGGCTGTCTCAGGGATGTATATTACCTTCTTACCCAGCTAGTTAAACAAATATATGATAGTTTTACAGTGCAGATGCTTTCAGCAGAAAAGTGCCATTCTTTCCAAAACCTTTCATGATATAACTGCTTTTTGCATTTCTTACACCAATAAAAAGGGCTTTTTTGGTTACAGATCTCTGGAACAAGTCACATCCAGTTGCTAATTATGTAAGTGACAGATGTTTGTTCCCTTCTTCTCGTCTATCAAATGCACATCTCATTGCTTTTTCTTTTGCATATATCCATTCTTAGGATTCATATAGAGCAGGAGTTATAACATAGACCATAAATATGTTCCTTTGCTGATCTGAAGGCTTCTGGTTCTCACCGGTGTGGCAGACTCATTCTCTGCAAGAAGACAAAATGACACTTTTCATTAGGACCTGCAGGCAGGGCTGCAGATGTAGTCCACATGCATTCTTGTTGATGACAGGGGCTGGAGTCTAGTGTGGCCCTGCAAAGATACCTCAGTGTTTGGAGCAGAAAGGTTTCCACTTCTTACACTGTCATGCAAGACAGAGAGTCCCCTGTTAGAGCTACCTGGACCAGGGCCCTGGGGAGAGTGCAGGTCACTAGGCAGAGACAGAAACCAGCTCAAACTGTCATTCCATCCTCCTAAATGTCAACTGGGTTTGTGAAGGGGAAGAAAAAACAAAAAAAGCAACAGTGCTTGACATTGTGGTGGGGATGAACTGGATCCCTTGGAGCCTGGCTTCCCCTGGAGCTGCATCACAGGTGCTCAGCCTTTCAAAAGGAGAGATATGTACTGCAGAGAGAGAAAAGGTATCTAAATGCAGTGTTGATGCCCTGTTGTTCCTATTTTTGCTTATTTGGCCGTTCTCCTATTTAGTAGGATAATTTGGCTGTGGAGCTGCAGTAATTTTTTGCATAAATGGGAGAAAAGTGAAATGGACATCTACATGCATGTGTGCTAAAACCATTTGGAGACTGACTCTTAACAAGGTATCATTAGTCCCCAGAGTTAACTCCCTATTGAGATGAATAGGGTAATTCACGTATCTAATATGCTCAGCCAGGAGCAACATCTTTTATTTTAGAACGTTTATCTTAGCAGCTATCAAGATTGAAAATTAACTCCTCTAGTTTTTAAAGGCAAAGTTCTATCATGCAGAGTTGGCCTTGGCCAGGAAAGTAAAAAAATGTATCAAATTAGTATAGAGGCTAATGACTCTCCTTTGGATCTCTTCCACGTCCAAAATTAAGCTAAAAAGCAAAAAAAATATGATGAAATTGCTGCTTTTTATTAATTTTTTGCCACATAATTTTAATCACTTCTTAAAAAACATTAATCATTAAATTTTGGTAAAACTGATGCTTTTTTGCCTCCTTACCACATTATTATAGAGAAGTGAATCCCAGAAACCAGCATATGCCAATGCTGCCATCGTGGGCGCTATGTTATCTCCGTCATGGAGGTTTGTACAGCAGAAGGCAGTAAGTTCTTTACTATGTCTGAACTCAATAAGTAAGTTACAGTGACAGCTACCAGCCCCAGCAGCATTCTGACAGTTAAAGATACCAAATGTTACTGTTTGGGTTTTTTTTTTCTTGGAGGATTTCTTACACATCATTTCCTTCTGTGAGGTTTAAATTAAACAGAAGTTGGCCAGAAAATCTTTATGTAATATTGACAGAGTGGGCCCTACACTCTTGCAATCATACTTTTTCCACCTAATGCTATGTGGTGGGTTGACCTTGGCCCCCTGCCAGCTGCCCACCCAGCTACTCTCAGTCCCTCAACAGGATGGGAGAGAAATAAGATGGAAAAATTCATGGATTGAGGTAAACACAGGGAAATCACTTGCCAGGTACTGTCATGGGCAAAACAGACGCGACTTGAGGAAAATTAGTTTAATTTATTGCCAATTAAAATACATTTGGATAATGAGAAACAAATACAAATTGCATCACCACTGTTTCCCTCACACTTTTTTCCCCCCTCATGCTTTTTTCCCCTCACTGCCGGGCAGTGTTTTTCCCTTTCTCAAATAGGTTCCATGGAGGTGTCACCAGCGTGGCTGAGGGCTCAGCTGTGCCCTGCGCTGGGGCAGCTGCAGAACCGGCTGGAACCGGCCGTGTCCAGCTGGGGCAGCCCCGGCCTCTCCTCACAGAGACCCCCCGGCAACCCCGCTGCCAGTGCCTGGGCACGAACACCCAACACATACTAATTGAGCATTTTTGTAATTCTTGGGAGCTTGACAAGAATAACTGACTGATTTACTGTAATATTTATAGTGGTATTTTCAAAATGTAGTCGGAGCTGAAAAATTGGGTGCTGTTTATTTCTTTGGAGGTAACAAAGCCAAACAAAACTGTAAATGTAAGCCTGCCAAAGAACTTGACCCAAGGTATACGTAAGGCTCTTGGGGACCATAAAGTGTTCCCCATGATGGCAGCCATGCTGGAGCAAGGTACCCAATTCAGGGAAGAACTTTTCTTCAGCAGGCAAGGGCTGCGGCAGCTTCTGTACCACAGAGATGTGGAAGGACACGTTAACCCAGGTACAACTCTGGGCAAACCCTGAATGACCAGAGGGAAGGAATGACTTCCATGGGAGAGTAGGGATTTCCTTCCCATGATTCCAGATACAGGCACAACCCCGAGAATAGCTTTGGTCAGAACAAGCTTGTTCTACCTCTGCAACAGCAGAGTGGCTGTACCCTGCAGCAACCTGGCAAGGTCTCTGCCCTTTCCTTTTGCACTGGCCTCTCTGACAGATGCCATTGCCATGGATGTGTAGCAATGCTGTTTCTCCTCTTTCCTCCTTGACAAGAAAGAGTTGGAGCTTGCCTGTGTTGCAAAGCAGATGAAAGACAATTGCAGAATGGCGGTTTGTCATTTCCTCCTTGTAGATGCAGCTCATTTTGGAGGCAAAGTCAAGAGGGAGAACTGTGCCTGCTGCTGTGTTTATTTATTCTTTGCTGTAGTTATTTCCACCTGTCACAACTATAAGCTTTTTTCTCTCTGCAAGCATGTGGCATGTTAACAGAAGTAGCTAAATTTAGCAGATGGCTTTGAGAATTTAGCTCTTCCTTTGCTTTTTAATATGGATAGTCACGTAGCAAAGGGACAGACAATGAAGGAAAGAGAAAACAGGACTTTTATTTTTATTTTTCACTAAAATGAGATGTAGGGAGTTGCATTTCTCTTCACTCCATCAATGCTGAACTCCTTCAGTGTCAAGTGAGCGAAGCTGCCTGGTTACTTGGAGAAGCATCTACCCCTCAGTGGCATTTCCATTGCCAGCTTCCATAACCGGCACAGTTACAGTCGCGTTCGCTGCGATCATTTGACTCAGACTTTGCTGTATGGGAGTTGTCTGGCTTCTCTTTTTGCTTTTACTGACTGGGCTTTTTTTTCCCTGCTGTGGGAAAGTGGAAGTGATTTTCTGTGATTTTGGGGAAGTGGAAAAAAAATAGTTATTACTTTGAGGCTGACTTGGATGCAGGTGAAATATTTAGCAGGATAAGGAAGGGAGTACTGGTTAGAGTCAATTATAACTTGATTGACCTGCTTTGGCAATCAGATTGATTTGTGAACTTTGCAATGCCTGGAAAAATGTGCTCTGTCCTCACAAGGTGGGTATTTTGCTTATGTGCACACATTTGATTTGGAAAATTCACTCTTTTGTAGATCTGTATCTGCTGTGATAAATTGGATTTAATGATCGGCACGGGTTGCCCAGATTAATCCTTTTACTGCATCAAATGTACTTAAGGGACTATTTGACTCTTCTGTGCAGTGGGGGAAAGAAACTTGGCACATCCTGTACTTAGATACAGGTACATGCAGATTATGTAAATTCAGAATCTGTTGTACTGTGTTTAATCTTGTTTTATTTAGTCTATGATATGCCACCCAAATACGGCTGTATTTTTTCACTCCTCTTGCAAACCTGTAATCCCACAGACTACTACTATTTCACATTTCTGTAACTCCTAGTTTTATTGTAGCCAAAGGTATAAGTAACTTTGATGTGGCTAATTATGGAAAGAAACACAGGAACTGGCTAGAAATCCAGTGACATCACACAGCGCTCTGAGATGGGGAGTGGAGTGGTGTCCAGTGGAGGAGCAGCAGAGAGAATGTTTGGCAATCAAAACGTAATTAAGCAGGACAGAATTTGGCATGATACAGTAAAATTACATGCCAGGCACTGTAGAGGGAGAAGTGCTTAGACTCAGGTTCTCATCCTGAGGTTGTCACTCCAGTATGCTGCTGAAGCATGTCTGCCACTGGAAGTATTTAATTTAGACTAAACTCTAATGAATAGAAGAGCCTGAGAAGTGCCTGGTGTCATTATTACACTCCACTTGATGATGAAAGAAAAGTTTAAGTGTGTTCACCCTGATCTCTCACAGGGGCAAAAATGAAATCTTGAAACACTCAGTATTTGAGCACCATGTTTCTGATGCAAGCAGTTTTTCAGAGGTCTTCCATAAAATGCTGACTTCACCAGATTCTGCTGACTTACCAGGTCTAGCAGAATGGTAGTACACAGGGTAAATTGGCTGTGACTTAAAGTGGTATTTGTTTCTTATACTATATTAAATTTGTGTTATAATACATGACATCTAGAAGCTCATTTAGAACCTCAAGACAGTGGTTATACAGATATAAGAGGAGATTCTATTTTATTTGAAGTGCATTTGCAGTAACAGGATCAGCTTTTAGAGACTTTTACAAAGACCTGGTACAATGGCTTGGGCTAAAGACAGACCATGTGCATTGCCACGACCTAATAAGAGCTTGTAATATAATGGTGATTAGCAGACTAAATCACTCCAGCTCTGCAAAAGGAGGCTAATTCTGTGTGTGTCACTTGAACTGGTGGTGAAGATTTTGGCAGTAAGTTTTTTCCTTGCCACCTCATGTAAATTCTTGCACAAAAGAACATTTTTTCTTTTGAGGTGTAGTCACGAGATCAAATGTATCAGTGTTGAGAAACGAAGCTGAAATGTAGAAATTGTAAGATTAATTTTAAAAGTGTATATGCTGTGTATGAGTATGTCTGTAGAAATACACCTATATATCCATGCATGTCTGTTGAATGGATTTTGAAAGTCTTTCCAAATAGTAATCCATCTATCTTTGTTCTTTATGAGATTGATAATACGAGTAACACACTAACACTTTTCTAGACTAATATAGTCTGTTTCTAGAAAATGTTTTCTAAAGCCTGTACCAAAAAGTCACCACCCCGGCATAGAGGAGAAAAAATAGTACAGAGCTCTTGCAGTCAGCGACAAATAGTTTTCTACCTTAGTACACACCTCTGCTACTAAAGGTGTACTGCAGCAAGGAAATCTATTTATGGTTTTTCTTTTACATAACAGTTGCAATGCCCTTGAAAGCCCCCAGTTGTTTCCATATTCTCTTCTCCAGTTGTCCTGCAGTATAGCTAAAATAAAAAACCTGTTTACAGGGAACTAGTGCTGTTCTGCGAAGCGTTTCTCAGCAAATGTTACAGGTCAAAAGATGGGTTTTGACAGCTTTGAAAGTATTCTCAGGTAATCATACGGAGGTTCCTACTTTTTTCATTACATTAGTTCTTTACCTAAGTGCGGGTACCTTTTACAATTTTGTTTGATATCACTCTTACTGTGCACATACCTGTGAAGCTAACAAGCAAGTGGGGATGAGCTGGCCTTGTAACTGCCATATGCCTGATTGACCATAATGTGTGTCTGGGGGAGCTGCTTGTACCTGTGCTGAATTCCCTCAGTGCTGAGTGATGGACACAACCTGCACCCTCTGAATAGGTGTAATGGATTATTGGGCTATTTTTCTTTGTATTAGCTCAGTTTCTTTCACTCCTTCACCTTTGATCTATATTTTTTTCTTCTACTAATGTATCTAGTGACCAGACTTTTGCCTACAACAACCATCTTATTTCATATCCTGTGCTTAGGATGACTTTTCTTTGTTCAGATCTGCTATTTTCCTCATCAATGTTGCCCCTACCCCTTTTGTTGAGCTGCATAAACTTGGTCCCCACTGTTCAGCTGGATTGGAAGACGCCATGAGTCTTTTCCCCTTGTTTTGCTTTGATCCTCCACCAAATATAAGCTTGTTTAATGCCTTCTGCATCTTAATCCATGTTCTTCTGACAGACCTGTTGATGCAGTTTACCCATGTGTCTTTTCCACCCCACTAATATTGCCATTTTGATCAGCCATTTGTTTCTTCCTAAGCACTTTCAAGTGCTGTTGTCTCTGCTGGCATTTTTTTAGATCACTTTCCTGAAATGAAACCATAAAAACTATGAAATTGTCTTCTGTCACCAGTAATTTTGTTTATACTATTGAAGTAATTTTGAACCAATATGTTTTGTTTTATGGTCCTCAGCCTTCACCTGGTGTTTTCTCACTTTGTTTTGGTATCGAGATTGGGGAAAAGACATAATTCCTCACAACACTTAGCAGAGGAACCCTGCCAATAGGAAGTATGGTTCTCCCCCAAGCAATGAAATGGAAAAATTTTAACAAAAATTTTATCCATCTTGGTCCAGCTATTCAATAATACATAAATATCCATAAGAGAATTGGTGCACTTCCTACGGTAATGAAACACAGATGTTGTTTCTTGATATAGCACATTTGGCAATAGATGTACATCAGATCTTGACATTTTAATGTTGTATTATTATCTTTAAGAATAGCTGCATGTTACATTTTAAATAAGAGGTGAATGAAACAGACCAACAGCATAATGGGGTAGAGTGAAATCTGGTAAAGTCAGCATTGCGAGTTCCTTTTTGGGAATATAGAATTGTTAAAATATTTTTTTTTTCTCCTTAATTTGCTTATATATAGCTTCAAAAATTTAGAAAGTTGTTAAGAGATTCTTTAAAACAATGTAAATTAAAATATGCAATACAGTAGTACATTAAAATTGTCTGAATTCAGACATAGAAAAGAAGCAAATGTCATTCAGTGAAATGACATTCACTGGCATATACAGCCAGTATATAGAATAGCTATAAAGCTATTTAAAAGTTCACTCCTCTTCTCATGATGTCAGGGGTGCTTTCCATGTTGCGTGTAGTGGGAAATCTCTGAAGCTGTTTCTTTTTTTCATAAAGGAATAAATTTAGGGTGTGCACTCAGTCTCTCTCCCAGGATTTGAAGACAGAGTTTTTGGTGATCCTGTCAATAACATATTTGCTGCCTGAGGAACAGTGAGATGAACAATTGACCTCAGTCATTCCTGTGCAGTAGAACTGTTGAATAAGCATAGCATAAAGGCTTAATCTTGCTTTGTTATTTCTAAAAGAAAGTGAATGAATAAAACTTGATTGCATGTGTTACCACAAGCCTTGTATTCTATCCCATTAGTGTATAATTCACAGGGCTAAATGGTAACGAAAAGTTTGCAATTGCAGTTCAAGAACCATTTCAAAGGTATTATGCATGTATGCAAAAGCAAAACTCAGTTTTACCTGTGCCCCCAAGAATGAACTACAAATCCAGGCTCCTGAGCAAGAAACAGAATATCTCTTTACAGCTCTGTCATTAACCAAGTGTGTTTCATCTTTAGCCATATGGCTGGTAATTAGAATAACAAGGGAAGTATAATAAAAGTGTTCCTATTAAAATGAACAAGTTCGTAGCTCTTCTGCAGGTAAAATTACTCCTGCAGTTCAGTGTTTGTATAAACAGTGTCTTAATTATATTTGCATCTAATAGTATCAGCAGTCCCATTTTGATAGCTTTGCACAGTTTTGTATATGATTCCAGTTAGGAAGAAAAATTGATGATGGAGTTTGTCATCTCTAACAGCACCTGTGAATTATAGCATGCACAGGAGAAAGAATGAGCACAAGTGCATAATACTGAAATACCAGAGGAGAGAAGTATGAAAGGAAAACAACAGAAAATGCAGCCTCAGGAGGAAGTTCAAGGAAATTAGATAAGTTTGATCTAGAAAAAAAAAAGGCTAAAGGAGATAAAAAGAGGGAACTAGAGAAGTAGCAACAGAGGTGTAGAGCCTTGCAACACCTGCTCTATCCTTATAGCCCTCTCTCAAGGCATGCTCTGGCTGACACTCTTTAAAGATGTGATGGACCTTAGTCTTTTATTTTTCTCTGCTTCAGCTCTTTCTTATCTATCCCTGCCTAGAACTCACAAACACAAGTGTCATCCTTATGTTTGCTTCTGATTTTGGTGGAAGCATGTCCTTGTAGGATTTTTAAAGTAAAGGGCAGTGGTTAAATGTACCAGTTTCAGAAAGCTTAAGTGCAATCTGCAACAGCATCTTAGGCCAATCAGCAGTTATAACATTGAGAGTGAAGCTAATGAATATTTACATGACATCCATACATGTGTGCTTTTGCATAATTGTCCTGTTCCCTATCTATGCAGAGTGCTTTTTAATACAAAAGAATTGTTTAACTCCCTTGTGAGGAGTGGATAGTTTGTGAGGTGATAGTGGGCGTGCAACTCTTCATGCAAATCAGCATGGGTTTGACCTTGTGTAGCAGTAAAAGTCAGTTAAATCAGAAGGTTCTCTGCCAATATACGCAAAATGAGGATAGAAATTTGGCCAGGCTTTCAGAAAGCAGAAAGCAATGGTATCCATCTAGGCAATGTTTACAGCAAGGCACAGGAGTGATCAGAAAGCTCCTAAAAAACCTGGAAACCAGGGTAACCTCTGATGAGGATAAATTAAAGGCCCTCTTCCAGGGTAAGCCAACTCATGAAATTCTGGTGTAAACCAGGAGAGAACAACCAGCCCATTAGATGTTCAGTTTTGTGATGTGTGCATTTTTTTTTATGCTAACGAAGCTGCTTGGAACAGGTGTACACAGGAGGCCAATCATTGCTCTCACACATGTAATTCCCATTGAAATCAGTATTTTTAAGTAAAGGTTGCTTTGTTTTTATAGAAGCAGTTCTTCTGGATGACTACAAATTTAGAGAGAAAAGCACCAACAAGTTACCAAGCTTGTAGAAGCAAAAGATATTTTTTTTTTTTTTCTGATGTGAAGTTTAATTTTCATGTACTTTGGATGTGGGGAATTGACACATTTCCTACTTGTTAAGGAGAGCAGGGACAGGGCAGACTTTCAGGTGGCATCCATTACAGCTAAAGAGGCTTTCGGGACTTACACCAGCTGTGAGGCTGTTCCCAGTATTCTAAGCAAGAAAAAGCAACTGTGTATAGTGAGCTCCTTTGACAAAGCCCGAGGACCTAGTTGCTCTGAAGGTAAAATTAAGGCTGTAAGCATAGCAAAATTTTTGCTATTGCTCCTGTGTTGCTGAGAATCTCTAGGGCTTATCTCTGCTTGTCAGGATCGTCTGAGCTTTGCCATGCTGCTATAACTGCTGCATCACTGACTTTGCTGATGGAGTCAAGAATGCACTTAAAAATGAAGAGGGTCATAATGGCCTGTGCATGGGAGGCTCTTTCACAGGTACTATGGAGGAAAGAAATTGGAACTCAAAATGATCTTAAAGTGGAGAACTGGAGTCAAGCATCAAACAGGTAAGTGTGAAGGAGGAAACCCATAGATAATAGACAATATTTGGCCTGGCAGATGGTCAGCAAAACCAGATCTGGTGGTTGCAGCATAATGTAAACTGAATGTATGTAACATGTGGCAGAAATGCAGTACTGTTACCAGAAAGAAAAAAAATAAGCTAATTTTAGTTTGCGATGTCTTAACTGGAGTTTTGTATCTAATGTGAGGGAGGACATTGCTTTGTTTTTCCTGGGATTTTTGGTCCTCAGCTAGAATATGGATGAATCCTGAGCTTTACTCATTAAGACAGACATACAAAAATGAGAGAAATATGAAAGGAAAAAACCAAAAATGAGAAGTTCAGCAAATTTAGCCTCTGAAGGAAGCTTGAGGAAATGAGATTATTTTGCTCTAGGAAAAAAAGAAGGCTAAAGGAGACCACAGTAACAAATATCTACTCTGCAAAAGATGCTGTAAAGAAGATTGTGATTTTTTTTTTTCTATATTCTCTGAGGCTAGAACAAGAAGTAATCAGCTTTAATTGTAGGAAAGAAGACATGATGCCGGTTTTTAAAAAAAACCCAAACCTTTTCCACTGTAAAAATAGTGGAGCAGTAGAAGCAGGCACCTAGGTATGTGGTGGGACATCCTTAGAGAGTTTTTCTTAAGGGGTTATTATGAAAAAATGTCAAGGGATGTCTTGGATATTCTTGACTTTTTCCCCATCCCACAGGAGATGGAGCAGGTGATTTATTGAGATTTTCTTCAGACTATTTGTGTGTTCCCTTCCATAGACTGTAGCCTCTCAATTTTACTCTATTTTGATTGCTATGACACAAAATTGAAATAGTTCAACAGGACTCCTCTAAGGGCTGTAATAAGATCTTGCAATGAGAAGTGTGGTGGATATTGCAGTAAATTCTTTTCACGTCCTGTAGAGCAGGTGTACATCCCAACAGACCAGAGGGTATTGTCCTTTGAAATAATGGAGTTGTGAGTTTGGAAGTTCTCAGAGAGTTGCATTTTCCAGATTTGCTAGTTTTTCAAGCTGCTGTTTTTTTTTGTTCATTTGGGGGTTTTTGTTTTTTTGTTTGTTTGTTTTCCCCAAGTCCAACCTGAATATATTTCTTTATGTAGCAACATAGACATGATTTTGCCGTTTCAGCTTATTCTGTCTATTCTTGAAAGGGAGAGAGGCAGAGCAGACAAAACAAGAAACAAAACAACCCTGAATTCAATTTTAAATACAAAAAGCTGACATTCAGAGATATTTTTTGTTTAAACTTCCTTTTTCTTAAGGTCAAAAGGGACCATTTAGATTATCTGGTCTGACCTTGACTTGCTTTAATTTATTAACAACATCAGTGCTGGTAACAAAATGGTTTTTGATGGTGACATAGAAGCACAATCATGTTCAAGAGCTAGCATACCATCTAAGACTATTATATACGTGCATGTGTGCATGCTTACATATATGGACACATTCTTATTGATGCATTTGTTTGCACCAGTGAAATACTAAGTCTCCTGTATCATTAACAACTTTATTCCATTTGCACAATTGCCTTCCTTTCTGAGCATGTTTTTGAGTGTTTATAGGAATGCTGGTTTTGGATTGCGTCAAATATATGGTCAAGTTTGCAAACATAATGGTCTGATAATTGTTTTAGTACAGGTCTTCTTGCCATTTTATCTGATGGAATAAATAATTTTTTAAAAGTCTTGGTTTAAATTTATCTTAAAATGTATTTCCACACAATTTAAACTCCATGAATGTGGAACTCCTGTGGGCAGTTGTCCTGGTTTCATAGGCCAGCCATGGTATACAGGCTGTTAGCAGTCTTGATTCGGCCAGGTGCTCAAGCTAGTTGGGGCAAAAGCCAGGGCAGCTGACCTGAGCTGGGGAACAGGTGCATCCTATACCATGAATGTCATGCTCATTATAAAGGGAGAAGTTTACTGAGGGAGGAGGAGCTTCTTCTGCTACTCTTCTTAAAGGTCACCATCCCTGAAGGGGCTTTCTTATCATTCTGCTCCTGAGGACTGCTTTTCCATTTATTGTGACTGCTGTATGTTCACTGGGCTGCGTGTAACTTTGTACAATTTTGTTCCATTAAATCAGTTTTCATTTCAACTCATGGGTTTCCTCTCCTTTTCCAGATTCCTCTTCTCAGCTGGCGAGGGGTCATTGGTTCATAGAGCAAATGCTGGAGTTTAGCCCTTGGTACGGGCTAACCATAGACACCAGTTCATATTTAACATGTTTCACCTATGGATAAATGATAGTTTTAGTCCTGATGGTACTGTATTTCTCATGAATTAGAAAATGCTTGCTATAGAGACTGAGAAATGAGTTATTGGAACAGTCACTGTACAATTGCCATGTAACAGGAAAGCAATTAAAAAACCAAAATCCAAATAGACAACTTTAATTTTTTTAGGAGACTTTAAGGTGATAGAAGTAATTATGAAATTTCTTATTATTTTCTTGCACTTCCTTATGTGTTTATCATCTGTCACTTCTCTTATCGCCAAGGGAACTGGAAGCATGTTCTTGTTTTGCAGTTTAATAAACTTAGCACAAGGTATACTGACTCAGACTAATGGCTGCTTTCTAATACAAGTAAAAATAGTTCCTTATGATTCTGACTTAGCAGTATACTTAAGCGTGTGCTTAGCTTTAGATATGTGCTCAAACCTTAAGTACATTATAAACCACATTTAAACACTGAACAAAAAAGAATGGAGGCAAATCCTTCAATGTATTTTTTTTTTTTGTTTATTTAATATGCATCTGAAAAGACATTTCCCGTACATGTTCCTTATTTATTTCATGTTCACTCAAAGTACTTGTAACAGATATTTCAGTCGTGAGCCTGACTCTGTAGGCATCACGTGGAGTCCGCAGAATCAGAGCATGAATCAACACTGTTATGTAGCAAAGTAGCTTGTTACCAGTCTTTCTCAACTGTTCAGGAGTTCATTGTTTTTAACTACTAAAAAGTGGTTGATTATCACAGAGAAACAAAATGAGATAATCAGTGAATTGTAGGAATTCTTCCTGTGCTGGGTGAGCCTTTCTAGCACATCTAGGTGAGATTTTTGATGTATTATGCCTTTAAAGTTAAGGTTGGAGTGTTTGGAGTAGAGAGCTGTTAAAGAGGCATGAAATGAGGTGCTGTAAGAACAGAGTTTGACTGAAAAGGTAGAGAGTAATGAAATCCACCTAAGCATTGAATTATGGGTCACACTGTATTATCAAGAGAACAGAATTAGTACAGCCCAAAAGAAAAGTGAGGGCACAGTATGACAATAGCCTAGGGCATATCTGAGAGGAATTTGTAAAATGGGATTATTTGCAGTACACTGTGCAGACACAATAAACAGTAATGGGCTAAAACAGAAGAAAGGAAATGGGTGTAAATAGCAGGAAGCATTCTGTAAAAACACTAATTAGGCACTTGCGTAACTGCTGTTCATTATGCATGAGATCCGTGATAAACTACCATGGCAAGATTAGGCAAGAAATTTTGTATGGATTTTGTAAAGATCAACAAACACCATCCCTCAGGGCTCTGTGCAGTCTGTATCCTTGTCTGTCACTGTACAGTAGTGGCAGTGAGATGAGACGATCTTGGTCTGTTGGAGTAAGATTATTTTGGTTATTTTAAGAAAAACAAAAAAAGCCCCCAAAAGAATAGTGTTTTTTCTTCTTTTTGTAGTTTGGTGTTAAAACATGTTATTACATGAATGCTTTAAGCCATGTCTAAGGGAGGGACTGGGTAATGAAAAAGCACTTAAGACTATGCAGAATTTGCTATGATTTCCCATTTGGGGAAGCTCCAGAATTTGGAGGTGTGCCCTCCAGTGTGTTCATCGAATTCTCTTTAGCGTTGAGGTCTGTTCCTCTTGGTTTACACAAAGTTTAGGTGAGGTCTTTGGATGTTTTTGTAGTTAACTTAAGCAACTGCCAAAGAGAAAAGAGTCCTTCATAATTTTCTGTTTCATGGACTGTTCTGTTACTGTACATTAACGAGGTGTTATGCAGCAGTACGCTGTAGTAAGGTGACTCACTCCAAGTGCTGTTACCTATGAACAAGTTGCTCCGTTATGTTCTATGACACCATATCTCGTACTTAATACTTTTTCCCTGAAGCTTCCTCTAGCTTCTGTTATATTTTTGCTCGTCTCAATGTGGAAATAAAATGTGATATATGAGTTCGTGCCTTATTTCTTCTCATTCTCTGGTGCTTTTAATGTGAGAAGGTCTTTAAGACAAGTGGCCACCACTGCAGGTTCTGTACGCAATGCTTTCTCTAGCCCCCAATTTCTTTCATTCAAACTTTTTTTTAGGCCATGTGTATCCTAATTTTACTGGACTAAAATTGTTTAGTAGATGTTAGTCCAAATCAGAGGAAGATGACATATTAATTATAGAGCTCATAAACATGAATTAAGATAATAATTACCCAGAGCTTATTTCTGCACTCGGCAACACTGAATTATTCTACCCTTCTAGGTAGAAGCAGAAAAGCAGAGTATAATTTATATGTTGTCCTGAGGTAAAATCAGATTATCTGTCAATTCTTGCTTCCAAGATTTTACAAGATCTGTAAATTAAGTGCTATAGATGGTGTTGTTGCCTGCCTGCTTTTGACAAGAAAGTCAGAGTTGATAGACATTGATTTGCCACTGGGAACCAAAACCATTAATTGAAGCTGTGGTGACTAATCCATTACTTTGCTTTGTGGATCCTGACTTACCAGTTGTCAGTACAGTCAAAAATTCATTCACGCAAACGCACCTATTGTGATCAGAGTAATCAATTTTTCTAGTTTGTGGTCAGGAGGCTCAGGACTCTAGAAATGTTTACATGTATTGCTGAATTGCCAAAATGAGCTGGCTGCTCCCAGGGGTGGGGAATGTGTGTGTGTGTGCTGGGGGGACGAGACTCCAAAGCAAACATGAGCGTGAAGTGTTGTTAATGCTGCCAGCTCTAATAGCGGTGTGAAACAAGACACTTCTATATAGATATTTGAAACAAACATGTAGAGTTTGGGTGATCTGATTTGGGTTTGCTTTTGGTTTGGTTTGGTTTTTGGGTTGTTATTTTTCCTTCCTTGACTTTATCTGGTTTATAACTGCTCTAAATGGTTTGTACAAGAGAAGCTGCAGAGGAAATACAAGAATAGGCCAGTGAGATGGGTTTTTGTTTGTTTGTTTTGGTTATTTTTGATAGTTGCAAACTTGAGCTCTGGAAACTGTGGGGTTTTTTTCCATCTAATTCTTCTTGTGATGGAAAGACAGCATTACTAATGGAAGCCTCATGAATGCATATACTTTCATTAGTTGATATTTGGGGGGTGATCTGAGCATCCCAATAATAAATTGCTTTATCACTTACTGATAGTGCTTGTATTGCTGTAAATCACAAATATCTGTGCTGACAGGTTTATGCTGGACTAATTGAGATTAGCAAATAGCCTTTCCTCATCTCCAGTTCCTGTATGTGAATGAATATACAACTTTAATGCTGCATTAACTGGCAGGTGAATGAGATTCTTTATGTTTTGCTGCTGCCTTTTCTTACCCTTAATATACTGAGGTATCTCAAAAGCTTGTTTTGTTTGGGGATGTTGGAAGCTGTAGGTTTTTGTGACTTTCAGATTCTTTTAAGTCTGTGTCAGTGTGGATATAAAATGCAATGGTGAGTATATTGTTATTTGGGGAGGAGGAGTGGCATGTGTGCCTTGATAGTTTGGGGGGTTTTGGGGGGGTTTTTTGTGGTTTGGTTTTTGTTTTGTTTTGTTTTTTTTTTTTTAGAAAAGACTATCTAGCAGTGAAATGTATTTATTCATATCTTCTTCAGTGGAAGTAGTATCTTCTGATTATATCCAGCATGTGACTTTTTACTCTGTTTTGTAGCATATCTTCATAAAAGAAAAAAGTTTGCATTTGGGGACTTTAGGGGAAAATACATCTGCATTTATCCATGGAGAATGCTATTTATAAGATATTTATATTTTGCCTGTAGTGGCTGAGGGTGTGGTGTTCGGGGAGCCCCGACTCTTAGACTGTGGTTCCTGTGGATTGTAGGATAAACATTATTTGAAAATTTTCAAGACATTTTTCTGTTTTTATGACAGAGCAAATATGAGAGACTGTCATGTAGGTTAACACAGACAAGGTAATGAAATATTTATTTTTGGTTCTCTTTTCACACAACTTGTTGATTTGCAATTATTCTATGGTTTTAGTGAAAGTCCAGTTAAGCCACTATTAGGGTTTAAAGCATCATTAAGTTTGGGTGAAAAGGTTTTATTTATGGATGGAGGGGAATTAGAGGCCTTAGTAAATATGTACCCTAAAATTTCATAATTCATGAAATTTCTCACGATTTTTCCTTGTTAAGGGACAGTCCAATGCCATTGATCCAGGTATTTTCTCACATTGGTTTGTTATAGATAATTTGGGTTAGAAAAATGCCATAAAACAGGCTTGCATAAGTGTCTTATTTATAATATAGGCTATTGTGCATAAGGACAGGACCTCAAGTTGATTTTTTTTTTAGCTTCATAATAATTAACATAGATGAAATAAACCTGCATGTCCTTGGTTAAGACCAACAGCAGTGTTAAATACTACAATGACAACATCATGTACTTAAATTCTCAGCATTCCCTTCAGAAGTCGTCTCTAATCCTTTTGTACTGCTAATTAGCAAAGCAATATTACTTTGCTGAACTGAAGTCACAATTCTTATTTAATGGTTTTCACTATAAAGTCTGCATAATTGCTTATCATTGCTCATATATACGTGTGTGTGTACAGTTGATATAGCACCAGCTGAAGGAGAGGAGAAGATACCTCTGTGTAAGGAAGTCGCTGAACTGTGCTAAACAATTGTGGGAATAACTCTCATTTTCGTGACTTCTGTACATGTAACTCTGAGCCATGAAACTCTATTTAGATAGATTTGCCTGTTTTAATACACCAGCACTGTAACCTTGCTAAGGTCAGTTGCAGAGGACTTTTGCCTTTCTGGTAGCTGCCTTGGAGGGGGGATGCTTTGGTTTTCATTCGACTTTGCCAAGTTACAGCAGTTTTTCTTGTTTAATGCTAGCATTAGGAATGTCATATCTGTGGATTTTTTTATTTTCCTGAATGACATCAAATATATTAGTTTGAGGTCTCAGATGTTAGTTGGAGTGACAGAAGTATTACTTTACTCAAATGGTTCTGGGATTCCAAAGACAAAAAAATCAGCGTATTACAAAGATGCTAAAAATGGACCAGCTTGAGAAATTAAGAAATCCTGAGATGGTCAGTGGTGTTAGACTAGCATTCAGATCTTCATGAAAAAAAATAAAAGGATCTTGACTTTCTGCAGGACTTTGCTTGTGCCCTGACATCTCCTCTCATGCTTGACACTACCATTTGTTGTCAAAGACATTTTATAGATCATGTATGTATATATGTACATTTGTGTGTATGTATGTGTGTATATATATATGTATAAGAGAATGAATCAAAAATATTTTTTTCTGCTTGGTCAGAAGGTTAATTTGAAGAAAAAAGTTAATATGAATATGTCTAAAAATATGCTACATATCTCAGGTTTTGGTTTTTATTTTTGGGTTTTCTGGGGTTTTTTAAGTGGATTGCCATGGCAATCCAGTGTCAGAGTGGCCAGTTCCCTCCCTTAAAGCCCTCTGCAAAATGAAAGCTTGTTTTTTCAGTCCCCTGTTAGGATCCTGCCATTCAGGTTGCTGATATGCTTGACTCTGCTGAAGCTCATGACCATTAAGGCCTTTGCAAGAAGCTCTTTGGAAGAGCTGGTGGACCTTTCAATATTAACTCCTAGTCAGAATATTTTTAAACATCATCTGAGTAAGTGAATATGGGAATGACAGACATCATTAAGTGTTTCTTCTGGCTAATATATCATTGAATATCATAGGATCAATATAATTGAAAACAAAACACAAGTTTGGAAGGAGGGTAATTCTAGTAGTGATTGACCTTTGAAATTCTTTATTTCCTTAACCCATGTTTATAAGGAAGGGATTTGAGGTCCCTCTCCTAAGAAGTTACGCTACTGCAATCAAAAACTGTTCTTCATCAGGGTGGTTATTCTGGACTTTTAGGCATCCAGTGTGGGTTATGCAGTATGTGTGAAAAAAGAGAACATCAGGGTACTACAGCTGTGTGATTGTAGATAGGAGTTCCTTGGAGCTGGTTTTGTAAGGTGAAGTTCCTACAGGAATCAATCTTTTTGTATGTACACTGTATTTATTAATTGTTTTTGAATTCACATTGAAATTAAGCAATTTTCATAAAACCCTTGAAATCCATGTATGAAATGAATTTCAAAAGGAAATTCTGTAAGTGGTGTCTGACTTGCTCTCTTCTTTCTTTATTTAATATTTATGTTGTGTGTGCAATAAAAACTATTTAGTGCTTTCCAGGAACTTCAGCATCTGGCTTGCTTCCAGCATGTTTTTCTCTAGCCAGGGTTCTGGAATATGTGGTGATTATATATCTGTATAAGTGATTAAACACATTCTCATTACAAGTGAAGCTTAATGGGGTTTTTCCTTGTGGTCCAGGACAGGGTGTTCCTCATCAGTGCTCTTTAATAACTTATCTATTTCTCCTTCTCTTCCATTTCATTTCTGTTCAGGACGTTTTCTGACTCTGCTGACCAGCATCTGTTAATCTTCAATAGTGCCTGAGGGATTTTGCTTGTCTGCTGCTTTGGCATAGTCCTAAATTAGCTCCGTTCACATTTGTTCAGTGTATAGCACTGTATTTAATAGGACAATCTTTGTTCTTCTGTTGGATAATTAGTATTCCAAGATAGTCTTTTCTGTGACTGGTGATTTCAAGTCAGAACATTTGTTGGCATGATATTAGTTTTTTCTTCCTTGCTACTAATACACAGAGTATTTTGTCAGCAATGCCGGTAATTTGGCTCTGCTCTTCCTGTACCAACAGATCACCTGGTAGAAAGAAGTGTTAGATCCCATTTTCTTCAGTAAAGCTCAAAAAAAATCAAAATAATTCAATTCCCATATCAATGCCAGGCCCCTTCCACATTTTATCCAGGCTGGGCAGATGTAACTTTTTAAAGAAAGCTCAGTGGGGCTTTTGTTTGTTTCTTTTGGTTTTGCTTTTTTTCCTTCCCAATGAACTCTTTTGAACATCTCATTTGGGAGATCACGATGGCTACTTATTATCACATTTAAAATAAAATTCCCCAACAGTCGCTCATCCAGGCTTTCATATTATCATACTTTGTTATCATACCTGCTGGCTGCCATTCCTCAGCTCCTGCAAAACACTCTGGGTGGCCAAATAGGCAAGGGTGTGCTTGCTCACTCACTGAGCGGTTGGTGATTTATTGAGCTGCTGTCCTGTATGAATATTCATTGTAATAAATTGGTTTTAATTTTAAAATGCTTCACTCACAGCTTTCTTTTGCCTACTGTTCTTATTCTTTTCCATCCCACAATGATGCAGTAAGTACCAAGAAGACTACAATATTGAAGGGGAAAAAAAAGTTTATCTGCCTGTGTGAAATTAATGTCTGTGGTTTCTGTCTATAGGGAGATGGCTTTGGAATGCAATATATTGTAGTTTCCAAAATTTTCTAGGCATGTTCAGGGTGCAAACGACCTCAATGAAGAATAGGAAAAGCCCAGTGGATTTTGGTTAAAAATGGGAAGGATTTAAGGAATGCTTTAGAGGTCTTCAGCAACCTGTTGAAACAGGTGATTGGGAGAATCAGCAGCTATAAACACTTCTAACTTTTATATCAATGAGTGGCTCCATAAAGCTGTCAGTAACCCATTGCACTAGCAGTGCATCCCACTCAGACTGTGGGTCAGTGCCACAGTGGATTGCACCAGTCATTCCAGTACAAATTAAAATGTTGACCACCTTGGATGAAGCTTCTTCTGGTGGGAAGAGAGCAAATATATTGCAGATGGAAAGGGAAGAGCCAGTAGAGAGGAGAAAGGAAGCAGGACATCAGGAAGGCATGTAGAGCCACAGACAGGGTTATCCTACTACGCAGTGCTTCCTATGAGCTCTTTTCAGCCTTCATAACTCATTAAGTCTTTTGCTTCTCTGTGCAATGCCAGCCTTGGTATATTGCTTTCCAATTTAGACATTGCTATGTTTAGCATCACATGAATTTTTCCAATTCCTGATCTTTTCTGCTTCTTACTACCCTAGTGCCCTTTCAGTATCCCTGTACAGTCTGAAGCAACTCACATGTTCTGTGCTGATTATCTTCCTGTTGAATCATTGGTTTCTCTAACTTTATCCTTCACCCAAGGCTTCACTCGCCCATGGGTTTTTCTCATTTCCCCCCACCCAGGAAAACAGAATTAGGCTTCAGAAAGTAAGAACTGCATGTCCTTATGAACTGCTAATAAAATTTGAGCCCAACAAAAAATTCAAAAGTGCTTCTCATATATATATATATATATATGTGTGTGTGTGTGTGTGTGTGTGTATGTCCTAAACATTAAAGGTATGGTCATAATATATTATTTTCTTTTTAATTATTATTCCACTCAAATCAGTGTATGTGTTCTGATTTAAAAAACAAAAACCCCACAAAGTAATGAGCAATGAGTTGCAGTGTCCAGGAGAAACAAATGGGGATGACATCACAAATTGCTTTCCTGGAGCACTGTGGAGAATGAGGACCTTAAGCTTATTCTGTTTCCGTGTGTTTTTTCAGCTCAGATGCATCTGCCTGATCATGCAAATTTTCTTGCTTTGTTCTAATATCCTCTTAACTGTTTCTTCCACTACCCCCAGAACACTCAGACTTCCTAACAGAATATTGCCCCCTTAATAGAATTCATTCAGACTCACACATTGTCTAAGCTTGCTTTCAAAGTGGTGTGTTGTAGAGCCAAAGATGGTCCCCATGTTTCAAATATGTGCTGAAGCACAAAGCTAGAGCTACAGAATACTCATGCTTATTGTATGTAGGTAAGGTTCATCGACACTCCCTTTGTTATTTATTTAGTATGTGTTGTAGTGATCAGTTCTGGTCACAAATCATTGTCTACTAGGAGTAAAATGAGAATTTTCTAGTTTCACTTGTTTAGAAACCTGACAGAATTTAGTTTTTCATTGTGAAAACTTCCATATGTGTGTGCAGGATGACTTCTTGTTTCTTATGGAAAGATTCATAAATGATGGTATGATTTGTTCTCAAGATTACAGGAGTGTGCTGTAATTTTTTTTCCTGTATTAAGTTTCCTACTTCTCTTTCTGAAAACCTTTAGCTCCTATTTTTCATTGGAGCAGATACTTGAAATTTGGTAACAAGATCTCGGTTGTATTTGGCATATGTGTTTCATTGAAGAAGAAGAAGAAGAAAAAAAATGAAAAAAAACCCCACTAAAAACCCCCCATCCCCCAAAAAACTCCCAACCCACCCCCCCTAAAAAAAACAAAACAAAAAAAACCCAAAACACCCCAAACTCCTAGTCTGACCAAGTTCCAAGCCACTAAAGGTTTTAGTTTTGCTGCACTTCTTAAAACAAACATTATGCATGGATATAGGGGGATGAATTTAGAATGCTTTGACTAAAGGCCAATCTTAACTGCTACAACAACTTTAAATATTAGGGTTTGGGTCATTACTGAAGACACTCAAGGTATGAGGAGTCCCACAGTTTTTCTTCCAGAGCATGCAAACAAAGGTGTTTTAAGACAGTGGGCTCTGGTGTCAGTTTCTATGCAGTGATCCTCTGGAAGATGCTGTGGAGTATATGGGAGACCTTGGACTCTCCCCCACCCCATTTGGAAACAAATTATGAAATAAAGTAGGTCTACAACAACTTCATGGTGCTGTTTAGATAGAGATGGTTTTTTATGAGAAGAGAAACCATTGTTCTTTTTTTGTTTTTATAACAGGATTGATATATGTACATAAACAGAATGTATAAGAATCTGCATTAATGATTTCTGTCAAGGATCACATATCTGCGACCAGTTAGCAGCAGCTGATGTCAGCATCAGAAAGCCCTTGCTGGAAGGTAGGACAACTGTGTTTTGAAAATACACTTTCTTAGCAGCTGCAATTGTACAGTGCTGATGACATTCTCTATGATGGTGCTGGGTATTTTTTGTGGTTTGTTTATGTTTCATTTTACAGAACATCTGGAGACAGAGCCTGCAGGTAAGCCAAAGCGCAGGTTTCTTTCAGGATGTCCACTGTTTCTGTAAGGAAAATTAGAACAATCGAAACTAGAGGAACTAAATGTTTGGTATTTGGATGTCTTAGACCAAGGGCTAATCCTCATGTACAAATTGGACTGCTCAGATATATTAGATGCATTTGTGTTTTCTATGTGCTCTCTGTGCCCATATTTCCTTGTGTGGAGGTTCACTAGCAGAGATGTACAAACTTGAAGGCAGGTGCAATAACTGTTCTGAACTTCTCAATCATGTTTTCCTACCATTGCCTTTGTAAACTCCCACTGACTTCAGTAGGACTCCTTGTGAGAACAGCTTTTTAAGGCAACAGTGAATACTTGTATATTCAATGTTACTTTCAGCCCTAGTCTCATTCATAGAGTAAGAGAGA
This sequence comes from Antrostomus carolinensis, assembly GCF_000700745.2. Lineage (NCBI taxonomy): Eukaryota > Metazoa > Chordata > Aves > Caprimulgiformes > Caprimulgidae > Antrostomus > Antrostomus carolinensis. Next base: position 61,503 of record NW_010294565.1, read on the forward strand.
ACAAAAACTAGAAAACAAAACGTAATTAATCTAGGAGTATTTGGATGCTTGTTAAAATTCACCTGTCCTGGAATGTCCATTTATCATGATTATGACTGAACAGCCAAACTAAGAAAGGTGTTGCTTCTTCATTTGATGCAAAATGATGATTTATTGCCCTGGTTTTTAGTAATGGTTAAATCTAATGGACGTTTCTGCCTGACAAATCATTCATCTTTAGAGTAAAATTAGACATGTTATTCTTTCATGTAGAACAGCAATTCATGGAATACAGAAATTGTGTATCACTAAATAGTTACCAGATCACTGGCTGCTTGTATCAATTTAAAGAACATGTGTGCATATTAATCTTTTAATAAGATATAGTCTCCTGTTTGTAAAATTATGTAAACATTTTAACTTAATCAGTTTGAAAACTGCATTTTTCCTTCATACTTAAATTCCATGTCACAGATATGAAAAATACATATCATGATGAATAATCATATTCTTCCATTCATTGTATGTATGTATAGGAGTAGCATAAATATTAACAAGATATGCTTGCACTATAAGGAGAAGAGTAGTAGGACGTGTACTACATTGTTAGATTATGTGGCCCTTATATACACACTCTATCTTTAATTAGTCAATTCTATAATTAGTAACAGTACTTCCCACCTGAAGAAACTCCTGGAGTGAGTTTCAGTCTTACGAACTCTGTTACAAAGGGGTTTCTTCCTGGTGGCACACGCTGCCTTTGGGGCCGGTCTCTTTGTGAATTCCTCATAGCTGCTTTTTTTTTTTCAACAAAAGTTTTTGAACAAAATTATTTCTTCCCAAAGCTTTTTTCATTTTTTTTTTCCTTTTTTCTTTTTTTTTTTCTTATCCAGGATGTAATCACTTCCTTGGAGATACAAATGTCTTTGTTAGAGCAGGCATTGTTATCTGTTTTAACCTACTTAAAAACTCTGTGCTGTAGCAGAAAAAAAACTTCTCTGTTCCTTCCCCTTGGTATGATACTGTGCGTGTTTCAGTATGAGTTGTTTCCTGCACTGAACCTCCATATTTTATACCACAAAACATACTGATACAGGGACAGAATACCAAATCTTTCCTATCTGCAGTGGGCCAGGTGCTGGTTCCCCTAAATTTATCTGTTTTAGGATGTGGTAGTTCCACTGGGCTAGCCCTTGGTTAGCAGCCAACACAACCATTCACCCACTTCCCCCCCACACCCAGGGGATAGGGGAGAGGACTGGGGGGCAAGAACAAGGAGACTCATAGGTTGAGATAGAACAATTTAATAATAGAAATAAAAGAAAACTTAAAGTAATACTAATATTAAAATAGTAGTGATAATGATGGCAGTAACAAAATAGGCAAATGAGGGATACCCAGTGCAACTGCTCACCACCCGCCGACCAAGCCCGACCCGTTCCCAGATAACGGTCCCCGAGGAGCAACAATCCTGAACCAAAACCTCAATCCTGAAAGAGCGAGAGCCCGAGTCAAAGTCAGAGAGAGCAAGAGAGGAAGAACCCCTCACTGATATACTGGACATGACGTGATATGAGATGGAATAGCCCATTGGCATATCCAAATGCCTGTTTAGCTTATTAATTGAAACATTCCTCGCTCTCTTGCGCTTGTAGACTAACAAAACATGAAGTCCTTCACGTCCAGTGACAAAAATGAAAACACTGGGGTGTTATCAGTGTTTCTCTCATAACAAATCCCAGGCTGAAAGCAAAACACAGCACTATTCTAACTACTAAAAAGAAACCCAGCTCTGTTCCAGCTAAAACCAGGACATAGGATAGTAAAAAAATATCCCAGAATGGATATACTCTGCATCACCTCAGACAGGCTGGAATTTTGTTTTGTGTTCTTACTCTCCAGTGTAGGGAGTAAGAAGGGAAAATCAGCCAGCACTTCTGGAAGCTGTTCTGTGCCTTCTGCAGAATCGGGCAAAGCTCCCTTTTAGGTGCTTTTCAGGAAGGTGGAATCATGGGGAGATCAAAAGATCATTAGAAGTTAAATTGGCAAAGCTAATAAGCAGTTGGAGGGTGTTTGCTAGACTCTGTAGATTAATACTTAGCTGCATGAATTAAAGGAGGATATTTGATCCTAACTTTGCAAATGGTGCAGTTCAAGAAATCTATATGACTGGAGTTACTACTGTCAGAGGGTTTTTCAGCACATCTGGACGTTTTGTGATCTAACTTTCTAGTAAATATGATCTAGCCAATGACTGATACAAGGATTGCTGTGTTGTAGGATGAGTTATTGTATTTCAAAGCAAGAAATAAAAAAAACCAACCCTTACAGGTTTAAAAAAAAATTAAAAAATTCTGTTGTTTAGATGTTCTTAATGTTCATTCTCTAATCGAACAGTACTTGAGAAATACCTTGTTGCCCTCAGAAGCGATTTTTACCTGTGACTTCCTATTAAATTTACAAGCAAGATGTGGAAGGCACATTATTAATAAAGGAAAGAATCTATACCTTGTGACAGATCACTGAGCAAACACGCTACTAGGAGAGACTTGAAAGCTTCTTTGCAATCTCTATGGCAACAATCAAGTGCGTTATGTACTTTTTTTTTGGTCCTTGGATGAGTTGTTGAAGCATTCATTTTGCTTTTCACCTTACTCTCCACGGGCACTTATGTTACAATATGGGTATAGAGGTTTTTTATAGTGGTTCTCTGTCAGTAATCATGGGAGTGCACACAATAGTACAGGTCTGTATTTACAGTACTGAAGGTATTTTTCCTTTTTTAACTAAAGAGAATTTCTGTGTATGTCCACAGTATGTACGCAGTTATATCCAATTGCATTTGGGATGGTGTTTCAGCACTTGACTTTGTGTCAGAGGGCTACGTGGCTTCTTTGCAGGCACTATGTTTTTTCTGAGCAAAAATGGGAAAACACTGCAACGTACGTTCTACAGATGCTCAGAGTGAGAAACCATGCTTGTATATGTTGACTTTTTATTTCCAAACTGTGGAGGTGAATGTCTCTTGAATTCTGAAGGAGGAGAATGTTATAGTTTCTTATAAAAGTTATATAGACACCAGATTCAATTATGAACTCTGAAGAAGGAAACTGTATGTTTATTACAGAAAATGGAAGAGACACAGTGAAACGTGAGGCTTTGGTTCTGACTGTTGGTTGCACCAACAGGGATAAAATTAAATATGTATTTTGGAAAATTTTACCAACAAATTATCACCTCTTAGCAACTTCCATGTTTTTAACTGAACTATATGTCAGAGTCGATAAAAGTTTTCGGACAAGAGAAGGTGTCTTGCTTGCCTGCAAAATGCGGTGTTGGGTAAGTAGTACTGAGAAGTGATAGCTTGCCTGTCTGTTTTCTACCTGCTTTTGCTGAACTAACAAAGGATGTGGAGTTCCCAATGGATTCCAGAGTATCTCCTGCTGCTGCTCTAAGAGATTCTTTGTCTTAACCTTCTCCTTTCCTTTTGAAGGGAAATGATGTGTGTTTGCCATGTTTATATGGATTTACAGATTTTACTTTCAACATTTGGGCAGGCTTTTATGTAACGGGTGTTATCTGAAATAGAAAGAAAAGCATCACTGCTAGTAGATAAGGGGACATTTCAAGCAGAAATAGTCCCTTAAGGATACAACAGGCAATAGGAAAGATTAGTCAGAAATTTCTCAAAAAAAAAAAAGCAATCCCCAAGAATCCTCCATGTTATTTAAGAGCCCCCCACACTAACTTAACAAAATGGTTCCTCCCTTAACCAGGGTCTCGTCTCTCTATTTTCAGGAATTTAGACCCTCTTTCCCCCCTCCCCTTAGTGCCCCTTTTGCTTTGAATAGTGCTTTCAAACTTTGAAAGGGACAAAGTGTCACTTTTCAGAATTTTGACAGGATGCAATGCCCTAAAGGCATGTCTCAAAATCCCAAATTTTGACATGCATTCCCAGGGATGAGATTGTAGAAAATATACTAAATGTACTGTGTATGTGCTTGTGTAAATGAAGAAACTCTTCTGAAACCAGTGGTATGTCATGGGGGTTGCGAATTTGAGATAATGGGAGTAAAATTAGGCTAAACTATGTTTTAAAGCTGACATAAATATCTTGATATATGTCAGAAACTAGTCCTAAGTTTTATGTGGCATTTGTCAGAACTCTGAATTTGGTGTTTGCATTATGCCACAGAGCTCCCTAGCTTGTAGAAGAATTTATCTAAGAGGATTTGTGAGTTACAATTCATGCCTAAAGCTATGCTTGTCCATCAATAGACTGTGGGTAGCTCTATACTTATAGTTCTGCAGTTAATTAGCTGGGTTTTTTATAGGTTCAGGAGTTCTTGTGCTATTTTCATTGCTCTCACTAATGAAAAGTAATAAACCGCTGTAACAAAACTTTAGAACTAGTAATGTTTTGATAGATGGATGACACTAGTATTTGAAACAGCAATACTAATTTGTATCTTCCCTATTTGCTGTACATCTGGATTAAATCCTTGCCTCATAGTCATTTAATATGCTGAGTTTTAGACATTCACAGCTCGATTCTCTCTTCTGCCCCTGAGGTTGCCAACATTATATTTTTCCAAATTGAGTTCTGTATGTTTCTATTTTAATGACACTGTTTCTTGATCTCTGATCTGATGCAGTTTTATGGATTTCAGCCACTGATATTCTGTAAAATAGTATTTATTGACTTATATTGATGCTGCATACTTTCATTCCACATATTTTTTCTTTTTTTTTTTCTTTTTTTAATTTGAAAGATTCATCTTTGGAGTTGTTTTCATTCAAGCTGACAAAAATTGAGAAAAGATCACTGAAATGGGTTGAGAGAAAGCATAGTAGAAAGACGATGCCCTCCTTTCCCCCTCTCCAAGTTTCTCCTCGGGAGTGTTGTATGCAAACTGGTGATGCAAGTTACAAACACTCTTCTCTGAATCTGGCCTTTCCCCTGAAGTAATGTAATGTAAAGAGGTACTGCTCAGAAAAAAACCCACCCAAACCACTCTGCTGTGGTACATATACCATCTCCTGGGTGTTCCTGTTCCTTCCTTCCACCGGGCAGTGAGACTGAATTGCAGATTGATACTTGCACTTACTTTAACTAGACAACACATTGGTTTTACGATGCTGATTAATCATGTTACATCACTTGTTCTCTCAGCTTGAGATTTTGGAACTCCTAATCTGACCCTTCAGTCAGGAACATTTGCAGTGTTTAAAATTTGTGTCTGAACAAGTATAGATGGCTAATTGAGGCAGTATTGATAATACAACACATTTGGGAAGCGCAGATCATTTTTGTCTATGCTATTTTTAAATGTTTGATCTGGCAAACATTATTAAAGGAATGCTTTAAATTTGATTACTGTTCTGTTTGACTGCTCACCTAACTCATGCATGCGACATGCCTGGGGAAATTATACACTGTTGTTTGGAAGCTTTATGTCACTGTTTAAAAATATTATTTTGTGAAGAGTGTAATTATTAAAATATGAGACTAAAAGCATTTAAAGAAATCTATGCTAACATTTCTGTTTAAATATAGAACAAAAACTATGTTTTTTTTCCTTAATTTATTCTTGGCTATTTTTTTTTCTTCTTTATCAATGGGGAATGAAACAAAACAGAAAAAACAGTGCAACAGGTCATCAAAAATGTTCACACAATTTAGAGGTCTACCTATTGCAACAATATTCTAAATTGGAAGAGATGACTATGCAAAACTTGAGAAGTGCTGCATTGTCTTTTTAATTTCTAAATTATTAACCAGACATTGATTGATTGAATATATGACAAGAGTGACTTAGAAGGATACAGGCAACTGCACTGCACAGCTGAGTACTTCAGTGTGATGCAGAAACTTGATCTACGTTGATGGAGCGGTGCTTTGTCAAAGTTCACTTCAAAAGTAAATACTTTCTGTGAGTGAGCAGTCTTTGCTTCAGCAACAAGTTTAGGACAAACAGTCAGCTGTCCAGGTTGAAATAACAGTATTTTCAGCCCTCCAGGCTGTAAAAGACCCTGCTGGGCAGATTGTCCCAAGTATTCCCTGTGTGTTGGCAATTCTGGTGTTTGCTGTAGGCTTGTGACTTTCATACCTAACTACTTTTTGAAGAGATATAGAATGTTGAGGATGATTTATAGAGAATTTTTTCCTCTCCTTTTTGTCCTCATTATCAATGCTTCCCCACTAATAATTCACAAATGCATTAAAACACATTCATCCAAACTTGATACATAACTATCAAAAAAATAAGACAAATTAAATTTCTCAAAACTGCACGTAGTAAGCAAGCAAAACATCTGGTGAAAAATGTATGTTGATTTACCAGTTAGCATTAGATACTGTGATATGGGAGAGCTTTCGTTTACTAAGCCTAGTTGTTTGTTGCTACTGCTCCATTTAACTGAGTTCTTCCTAGTGGGAAAAAAGGATAATGGAGCATTACACTTTGGTCTTATTATTTATCTACGTATGAAGAGGGGAGAGCAGCAAGTCCTAAATGCAAATAGCCACAGACCTTGCCTTGAAGACTACTTTCTATTAGATGAATAAGATTCAAAGCAATAAGTTAAAAGCCTTATTGCAATTCTAACCATTATTTCCATTTTCATTTTACATTAATCTGAAAAATGGACTTTTTCTTAATATAGCTCAAAAAAAACCCCCTAAAGTGGTGGTGCTGTACTCTTTGCCTGTGCAAACTGTTGCCATTGCAAGTGATTTAGCTGTTTATTTTACCTCTCTGAGTTGAGTAGCATTGCTGAGGATCCCTCTCTGCCCTACTACTTCTTTTAACTGGATGAATGGATGGAAACTTTAAATTTTTATGATAGATGAAGCCTCAAAATAGGCTTTCATGTTTAGACTCAGAATAGGGGGAAAACTGTATTTGTGCTGCCTTTTTTGTTCTTTCCCCAGGCTGTGGGAGGTCAGAACAGTCAAACTCATGGGTTAAGGCTCAGTGTTATGCGGTGGGGCTGTAGATAGAGATGTGCAGAGGAACTGGAAACATTATGCTGCAAAAGAAATGAATGTATTTGAGAAAACAAGAGCTGTGAGAGTAGGAATGCAATGGGGAACCATTAACAGGTGAAACTCCTGTTAGATCAACTTTGCCTCTGAGACTCTAGTATACAGAAAGATCGTCTGTTACCCGTTACAAGAGCAGATGTCTATGGTTCTTTGGACTTCCTGACTAAAGTATAGATTAAAAATAGAGTTGTGTAGTATTAACATGGCAGTTCTTCTCTCTGGTGGTCTCTGTTAGGGCTGCAGTCATTTTGCATAAACATAACAACATAAAATATGTTTTAATTTCTTGTCATGTAGCATATGCCTGATCATGGCATAGTCCATTGTCTGACCTAGTGCAGATAGGCTTAATGAAACACTCCTTGCAAATTAGTCCAGTGGCTATTTTGTAAAAAGTTGATATTAACTTGCATTCAGCCTGTGCTGTAACAGGCTGTGAGAGTGCTGCAGATTGGCAAAACTAAGGATCTTGCAGGTCTTTCTGCTTTCATTACTGCAATAATTAAATTCCATATCAAACCCAGATATTCTTGCAAAACAGAACTCAGAAGTATTATGAAAGCTTCAGATCCAGGGTATACTGAATTTCTGATGTAAATGTCTGGAGGCTGCTCTTTAAAAGACTTTTCATTTCCATCTCTCTTCTAAGTTACTGAGTGCTACTCAACACTGCTATTTTCATGACTCATAAAGGTGAGTAATAGCAGCATATTAGCAGTCCATTCTGTGGTACTCTGTTCAATAATAGCTCTGTCCAGTGCATTGATGGAAAGAAAATATTGGAGGAATTGTCATTACTACCTGGGGATTCCTCCTCTAAACCACCCTTCATATGAGAGCTGATGACTTGCAAACTCTCACCATCTTCTGTTTGCATAAAAGCAATTGGCAAGACTGGAACTCAGAATTACTCAGTCTGAGTTTGGAGGTTCTTCTCTAAGATGGGTGACCCTCCAAAACTTAAGTGAACTCAGTCAGGCTCACTTTCAAATTGGAGTTTTCCTTTTGTTGGGTAGAATTCAGTCACAGGTCCTTCTGCCAAGTGCAACATTAGTGAAATGGGACCTCTCCCTGCTCTGTCTGCGTGAGGCTTGCTCTTCTGCTCAGGGCTACAAGGGCAGACTTACAGTACTCTGGCTTTACATCAAAGACTTGCAAGTGTTATGATGTAAACATCTAGTTGCCTTTTGAGCAGTTGAATGTCTTCCTTCTAGAACTGACATTCCCAGTATTGGGTGGTTGAATTTTCCAAACAGTTAGTTAAAAGCTATTGCTGAAATGTCACCCAGTAGATGAAAACAATTTTATAGATTCTGAGGTAGACAAAGCTGCCAAGTTCAGTAAGTCTTCTGAATATGCTAGCAAGCATTCGGTATGTGACTGTTGTGTAGACTTTTTTTTTTTCTTCAAAATATAATGTATTTGCAAAAAAAAGTGTCTCTGACAACTATTAATTAATTTTCACAAAGGTTCAGCTGTAAAGAAAGTAGGGTATGGTGAGATACAGTGAGGAAAAAACAGGCACTAGCACCCTTCCTCCATTTGTGCGGTGGCCTGAACACGGCAAGTGTTGGTCACAGCGTATAAACCCTCACGCAATGTTATCCTTTCATAGACAGAAAATCCTCAAGCACAGCCTGCATCTCTGCTGTCGGGCTCTCCTGATCACAACATTCTATTCTAAAGGGATTAATGGAAAGGATGTCTGGCATCTCTGCTGAGTCTACTAAATGCCAAAGAAAAGGATCCAATTTGAAATATCTCATTCACACTCTTATGCATAATTATTTGCAATAAAAAAAATGTAAGTGTTTTAACATACTGAGTAACTGCCAGTGGTGATGAATTGTGTTTACAAGCTACCGTTCGACATGTTGTGCATAACTACCTTCTTTGGCTGGCAGTAATCGTGTTCCTCAGTGGGACTAATTCTGTGCTGAAGTTTCTTGCAGAATTCAGGCTGTGGTTGTTTAGCTGTTTCACCTGGAAAACTTAAGTAAAATGGAAAATTTCTTCCCTAGTGACCTTTTCTGGAAAAACATCAAGTTGCAGTATATGTATCATCCTTCAATGACTTGGCTTAGAAGAAATCAATGATAAGTTCATATCCTCAACTGGAGCACATGTATCAATTAATAGCAAAAAAGGGACAAAGTCAATACAAAGCATAAAGCAGTGTTGGCCTAATGAAAATGTCCTGTGCACCTCAAAATTACATGTTATCTAAAACTAGTGAATAGCAGTTCCCTACCATAGGAAGGGGTGAGGGGAGGGCAGAAAGCAGACTCCTGTCATCTGAAATACCAAGTTTAAAAGCAGTATCCTTGCTGATTAGGAAACCTGAGAACATGTAACTGCAGCCAAATTCAGAGGTTGCCTTTCCTTAAATGTTCAGCCAGAATCCTCATGACCTTGGAGGAGCTTTGAGGCTGTGTTTCTACGTGCGTGAAGTGTTCTTGAACAATTTTTCTGGTATGTCAGGCCTGAGCAAGTTTTCCATTAATTTCAGGCAGTCTTCATTCCCAGCCTGCTGTTTCTCTTCCTTCACAGCACACCTATTTAAATGTAACTTTTACAACAAAAACTTGTTGTTTATATCTTGGCTTCCCCATATACATTTTACAATTGATCTGAGCAGTGATAGAGTATATGGAGCTGACACTTGTTTACCTCTGTATTAGTTGTAACATACCATCACTTTCTGTTTCTGTTCTTCTAGCACTTTACTAAGACTTACCTTGTTCATACTAGTTTCTTTGGATATTTCGTGAGAGAAGAAAAATAAGGCAGAAAATATGAAGAAAGGAAGCAAGCAGGCAGTCATGTAGTGATTATCTTTGGTGTTATATCATCCTAATGTATCTTCCTGTAATATTTGTACCAAATTGACTGCTTTTCTGATTAAACAGAAAACTGAAATTGATTTTAGGGGTTGAGACCCAGTGAATTTGTGTATGATCCGAAGTCACTTAGGGTGATCTGGATTTTTTTTTTTTCAATGTTAAGGTATGCAGCTGTGGATTCTTATTTATTTATTCTAATATTGCAAACCAAATAACTAAATCCATCCCCTGAAAATGCTTGGACTGAATTAGAATTATGGCTCTTCTAGTCTTCAGATATATTTTGATAGATGATCCATGCCAGCAAAGGAGACTCTTTAAGGCACTGTGGAAAACATGTATAACACAGGACAGTGATGTAAAAGCTCCCTTTTACGGGTCCTTTCTCATTGTTTTGGGTATGCAAGTGTGTGTGCAGACCTCATCTAGGATATGCAGATGATACTGCTTCATTCTATTCTTATTATTACTTGTCTAGCTCCTAAAAGGGGAGTAAAATACACGAGTATTTATTTTATGATAAACCCTTTTGCTACGTGATAAGTGTGTAAGTGTTTCTGCGTGGGGTCCTCTGCTCTCCCAGCTGTGCTGTGTCTGCCTGGGCCAGCTTCCAGCTCGGCAAACACAGCGCTCCACAGATTTGCACCCATCTAGGGAATGGGTAAATGCACTAATCCAGAAAATGGCAACACTGATCTTTGCACAAAGTTGTGAGCTCCATGAATGCAAAGCTGTAGCATGTGTTATTCTCACTTTGTTTTTTAAACTCTAAATAAATAGTTGAGTGGGTTTCTGAAATTCATTGAGGTATTCTCTCTGTCTGGTATTCACTGAAATGTGTTAACCGCTGTTTCTTGGGAAGCCTTATCATCCTGGTTAGTATGTTTGCACAGGTTTCCCATTCAGGGGTTACAACTGTATGTACCTACTTGCTGAATGGCACAGAAAGTTTCAGTGGGGTAAGACTTGCCTGGGAAGAGCAAGGCTATGTTGTTTACTTATAGAAATCAGACTATTGACATTGTTCATAGTGTTTAAGGTAGATAGTTGGAGATGCCACTGTTTGTGTCTAAATGTTTTATAATTAATTGGAAGTATACTTGAGGAAAGCTAAGCTGATAGGATCATAACCAGAAGGCTGGTTTGTTGTACTGATTGTCACATTGTGTGTCTAATTGTTTGTTGATCTGGCATGGCTCACAGATGCATTTAATGATTCCCTCTTGGGTTGCCTTGGTTTGCATTGATCTTCCCAGACACATGGGAGGATGAGATGTGAAGGATGTGGTTTAATTAGACTACAGCTTTACTAATGTAGGTCATCTGGGAGCTCTTCAACAATAACTTCTGAAGTACAGGTCATGATGTCTTGAGTAACTGACAGCTGGTAGAAGTTAGTATTTGCCTTCCTAGGCTTTTTCTGGGCAACTGCTAGAAGAGCATCCATTAGTGATTAGCTTACTTGTCCTGCCCGCAGTTTTAGTGGATTGCTAATGGTTAATAGTTTTTACAAAATATATTCCCTGAGTGGAGGGAATACACTCCTTGCTCCAAAATTGCTCAAATAAGATATGATTATGGTAAGTAATCAGTAGTCACTGATTTTTATTGTTGCTTTTCCTGTCTATAATTTACACATCTTCTGGTTTTGTAACCCTGTAAAGGACTGACCTAACTTCTGTGTTGCAGTATTTCAGACCACTTTATTGTCAGTATTGTGGAAAAGGCCTGTGTCTGTCACAAGTATTTATGACATTTGTACAAGATTTTCACCTGGCTATCTAAATAATACCTCCATCTGGCTGTTTCTCACTACTGGAAATTTTAAAAGGGACAAAACTGGCCACAGTGGAAATGTCTTGTGTCACTCTTCTGCTTTGAACTTTATTGAAATGGAATTAGGCCTTCTGTACCCAGCCATAACCACTCAGCGCTCGTGAGGAGTCACTGGTTCAGGACGAAAAGATAAGCAGAAACAGGCACGTGCAGCAGTGAGTACTTAGTTTCTCTGGTGGCCTAGAGGAAGTGTTCCTTCCAGCCAGGAGGGACCACCACACTTAAGGGTTTAGATGGAGGTTGAGGCTGATAAATGAGAACCAAAATGCTTATTGTATTTATATAACTGATTTGTCTCCCCAGTAGAACTCTGTCTTGGGTTACATTTGAGTTTCATGGATGATGAGTACAAGTTTTGGGGTTCTGTGTAATAATTGTGTTGTGGTCCTAACTAACCATGCCAGCTGGATTTCTTTGTTTTACCAGCAGAACAGTACAGTTACATGTCTTTAAAAAAAAATTTAAATAATTATTTGCAGTTAATTTTTCCCTTTAAAGAAAGAATAACCCAAACATTAAATAGATTAAGTGTGATTTCTGGTTGCCCTCTATTTCTATAGGACTCCTTTGCTGTTGCTCAATACTGACAAACAGTGTGTCAGATCTTTGCTGTTCCCTCCCTATTGTGAGCAGTTGTATTGCAAAACCTGATATAAATGTTTCCATGCAGGTTTTTATTTAGCTTGATGGATATGACCCATCCTGTAGCATCATCGGTTACTTCCTGGTGCTGAATTAGTTTGTATCATTGATCTGGGCATGAAGGAATGGCTCAAGCTGTAGCTCATAAAGTCTACACATCCCTGTAGGATGCAGAAGTGCCAGCGACTGCTGAGCACTGCTGTTGGCTTCCCTGCCCTTGTCCTCTGCAGCCATTCTTGTCATCCCAGCAAAGGGAATACTTAAATCCTACACAGTTTTTCCTATTAATCCAGATGTAGCCTGTGGCCCTGACTTTGAGGAAGGAGGATTGTGCTTTAAGATCCATTTTCAATATTTTCCATGGTATTCTATTTTTCTGGATGCTGAGCAGTATGTGCAGGTTTCATTTCAGGAAGACACAATGTTTATTCTAAATTATTACATACTTCCATTAATTGTGGCATTTACTATAGAAGGACTGCTGGTGGTGACTTTTTAAATAATTTGTACTGAACTGTAGAGAATAACCTTGTATAGCTGAAAAAATATTTTTAAAATATCTTTCATGTTCAGTTCAGAGGCAGGTCTTGCTATGTGAGCATGGGAAGGAATTTGGATGAAAAGCGAACCTGATGTCTGAATATGTCTATAAAGCATATGAAAGACTGTGGGAATAGACATTCACTTCTTCATAAGCACAAAACCTTTGCCATTCATTCCTTTATTTGTACAGTGCTAAAAGCAACAGAGTAGGCTGGTTCTAGCATTTACATGCTGTTATTACACAAATGTTTAAGAAAACAAATTGGATTACCTAATTATGAAGAGGCTTTAAAGCCAGAGTCTTGGTTCTTCTTCTACGCTTCCAAATTCTGTTGTCTCTGTAGCATTGGCTTGATAGAAGAATAATTTGCATGTTAACTCGTTTAGTGCAGTGGTGCTGCTTGTTCTAGTATGTATCGTTAATTAGGAATCTGGAATCGTATGCAGCTCATGCCTTTTTTGTTCTCAGCTGGCCTGTGCTTGCACAAACTGTTAGAAAATGCTACACAAGCACAATTCCTTTGAAATTAGGTTATAGTTAAATTGCAAATAGTTTAGTCTTTCAGCCTGTTTGAGATAAAGATCTTCAGCTGTGAGTTTGCTGGGTGAAGAGTCTCCCGTTGGAAAGAGAGGAGCAAGTTCCCTTTCTGTGAGTAGCTTACATTACAGATAAATTAATGTTATGAAAAAATAATAAATTCTGCACTCTTCTTACCTTGTTTTTTTACTTTGGCTACTTGTATTCTTAAAAGGCTTTGCTTTGTAGTGAACAGTAGTGAAGATATGGCTGCTGTTGTATGTGTTTGCACTGTGTATGAATATTTCTGGAGTGCTAAGAATTTTTTCAGAGAGCACCAATATTATTATCAATTGTAAGGCAACAGTGAGACATGCTCTCTCACAAGTAATTAACTTTTTTGCTCTATTGCAGTTTTCCCATTTAATGATGCAATAGTTTAGTGAACAGCTTAGTGCACTGAATAACAGATAGCATATATTTTATCTCTAGACCTCTGCTGCTCTGACCTTTGTGAGCTTTGGTGGTTTTTAAGAGCATCTGCTACAAGTATCAGCTGAGTCATTGCTAGCAAGAGCAGCCGTGTCCCAATGTGTTTGAATCTATTTTGCCTTACTCTGGGAATCTTTGCGTTGGTTTGGTTTTGGGTTTTTTGGGGGCTTTTTTTGGTGCATATGTGTGAGTATCATTGCTCCAAGTAACTGTTGCAGTCTAGCAAGGATTTCCTTAATTAGGCTTTTAATCCATTAGACATAAAAGGCAAATAACTTTTCAATTATGAAAGTATCATTTGAAGGGAAGCGACTCTGCCGTTTACAGGAAGGGGAATAAGGGGCTAGAGAGAAGGTGGAATCAGACTCCTGTCAGAGATGTGTAGTAAAAGGACAAGAAACAAAAGACACAAGTTTCAATTAGCTATCAGGAAAAACTCTTCACACTGAGGATGGTTGAACCACAGGAGTGGGGGCCCAAGGAGGTTTGCAGCCTCCTGCATTGTTAGGGGACTGGACAAGACCCTTGTCTGAGCCAATTTCAAAGCTAGCCCTCCTTCAAGTGGCTGGACTGCTGAAGGTATTTTAAGATTCTTACTTAAGACAGAAGAGACAAACTGACCTCTATCATGTTATGAGGATGTATCACACACACAGATAATCCACTTGTAACGTGTGAAGTTGGAATCAGCCCCGTCCATGCTGTGTACAACATTTCCTGTTGCCTTAGTGCTGCTATGCAAGATCTCAGGGGAGAAGGATTTGATGACAACTGGTTTATTTTGAAACATAGATTATCTCTATCTCTTAGCCACCATATGGTACTGCTAGTACTTAATAGTAATGTCCAAATTCAAGCAGTCTCCTCTCTCATTTTGAACTGATGCCTTAAAACTAGACTTCTCATTTTGAACTGATGCCTTAATAGACTTCTAACTAATCTTTCATTCAATAAAATAATCTAGAAGACAATTGTAAAATACAAATAAAATATCTCACTATTCACCTTTATTGTACCACACTGCAGACATCTGACTGTAGTATCTCATTTCTGTTTTTGCAAAGAAAATATGAGGCTTAAAGATGGATTTTCAGCTATAAGCACTGATGTCCTATCTAGAGGTTTGTATTGCCATGGCAGGGGGGAAAAAAATGTAAATTTTCTTCTCTTAGCTGGGTTGGTGGGTTGTTTTCTTTTTTTTTTTTTTTTTTGAAATGGAAAATTTGTTGTCAGAGAGCCCGGAGCACATGAATTCTCAAGTCTTATTCCTAATAGGAATATTTACCTAGTGAGGAATATTTTTGAATAGTGTGATTTTTCAAAAGTACTTGAAGAAAAATTTTAGAATATTTGCCTTTTAGGTTTCTAGAATATACCATTTTAAAGGGCACTAAAAATACCCTTTGTGCACCTGCATTAAATTCCTAGCAGGTTTGTGCTATTATTGATGATTTTCTAATGTAAAAATAGTCTTGAGACTAGCAAACATAAATGAATGAAAATATACTGTACCCAGTAATCTATAAGCACTTTGAAGTAATTAGCACATGAGTGGGAATGTTTCTAATAAAATGAGGAGTTCTTATTGGTTATCTTGATGTTGAAAGAGACATTTGTGCATCATAAATACTGAAAATACTTGTGTGCTGAAAACACGGATGCTGATTTTTGCAATTGTGTATATGTATGTATAGAAACTTCCTCTTATTTAGGACGCTATCAGAAAGCAGTGGTGCTCAGTGCAGGCACATTAGCATGTGTGAAACAGATGAAAGAATCCAGACCCAGATTTTCAGCTGTCTGGAGACCAAGGACAAAAGTCTCATCATTACTTTAAATCTAAAGTGGTAACAAATATAGAACAAATTTGTTCATGAGACAGAGAAGCATGTCTGGCTAAGGGACGGAGTGGAGGGAATTACAGAAAGACCCATGAGAACATACTTAAAACAAGCTTGGGAAACTAGAACAGACGTTATTTGCTCTCCAGCTGTACACACTACATGACTGAGCAATTAACTACCATTCACTGACTTTTACAGATTTGAAGTAAAGTGGGATGTATTTTTATCTAAAAAGCAGTAAGATAGTTGACAGCAGCAGCAGACTGACTGTGTCTGTAAGCATATTTTAGAGAAATCCATTTTTCAGAAAATGGAAGCAATTGTCTTTAGCTTAGTGTAGCTTAGCTTTTAGCATACCTAAGCTGCTTCTGCTTACATGCCTTGGAATAAATCTAATCCAAAATTTAGGCTTAATTTAAAAGGATAAAACCAATCTAGCAGCAATGTTTTGGTCATGTTGTAACAAAATATCCTCTGATAAGTTAGTTTTGGCTTGTCTGTAAAATCATTCCCTTGTTTAGAATTTCAGCTTCTTTGAAGTCTCAGGTGCTGTTAATGAGGCTTAAACACAAGTTCAGCTCTGTACTGAAAGTCAAATTTTGATTTTAAAGATGGAAGTGGTAAAATCTGGGGATTTCATTCAAACTGAACTTTACTGAAAACTGTCAAGCCTCTCCAGAGCTGGGCAACTGTGCAGCAAGATAGGCAACAAAAGAATGCTGCTGAAATATGGATAACAAATAGACCTATGATGGTCTAGAGTTCCAGTAATATTTTAGTTATAATTTATACTTCCATGTTATAGAGCTCAGAAAGCTGTACGGTTATATTAAACGATATGAGTTTTCTCCTTTGGAAGGATTTGTAGAAGGAAATTCTTCAATTATTAAAATTGGCTCAGAAGATTTAGACCAAGTTTTATTTAAAATTAAATGTGGTAACTTAGATTCAAATTTTAAATCTCATCTGCAGAGGATTTTGATAACACACAATAAAAAAAGTTCTTGAAAATTTGTAGCTAAAGATGTTCTTTTTGCCATACAGTATTTCACAACAATATTCCCCTTTGTTCAAGGTGCTCTTTATTTATAGGATGGTCTCTGAATCGTAGATACTTATTCTGGTGCAATTTCCTTGCAATTTGCAAGAATCTATAACAATACCAAGAATATCTTCTTTGCATTTGTCGTGCCCCTGGAGATACTACCTTCATCTTGGGTATCACTTTGTACCGCCATTTGTTTATGCTGCAAATAACTTCTAATATCAAGTTCTGTTAAGTCCATTTCAAATACTGCTTGCCCAGCTCCACTGAAAAGCCATAATCAGTACCTTAAAATGTGTCCTCAGCTTATGTCTTGATGAAAATGAGAGGCTGGAGGGGAATGGAAGCAAACCAGATCTCTTCTGTTGCTGATCTGCAGAGTGGGGGTAGTAGAGGAAAGCTGGTTAATGGTGCTGGATGGGAATGGTTGGTAGGGAGTTTCACAGTTTTGGAGAGAGGGGTAGATAGAATTTTCATCAGTGCTGAATTCTGAGTGGGAAAACTTTGATCAGGTCAGTCAGATTTTTCCTAAAATGATAGGGCTCCATTCCATGGGAGAGGTTTCACAGCAGCAGCCAGCCCCAGCTCTACTCTGCCATGTCAGGCAGTGACAGGACAGGAAACTCTCACCCCGGACCATGTACTCTGACCAGCATTTAACAAGGAATCTAATGAAGCTGTGTTTGGGGAAAAGATGGATAATGCTAGGAAGAGATCTTTCTATTCGTGCAGGTGTTTGGGGTCATGATGTTTGGATGATCTTGCTTGTGGTACGTGAATCCTTATGTAAGGAAGGGACAGCATGGTTCATCTACCATGAGTTAAATAGTATGGGTTACCTAGTGAGGCGGTTGTTCCCAAAGGGCTTGGAGGGGAGTGCTCCCATCTGTATGTTTCCAAGGCCTCTGTTGCTACCCAGAAGTCTCCCAAGGGACTGATTTTTTTGTAACTCAGCCCAGGAAAGGGAGAGGAGCAGGGCAGCTGTTTGTAAGTTGCTGCCAGCTTGTGAGGCTGCATCTCCTCTTAAAATCTATGGTAATAATGCACCAGCTTTATTAAAAAAAAATAAATAAAAATATCCAAAAGCTTTTGTCTCCTGCCTGGAGATTGGGTTTCTTTCTACTGTAGATGTGTTTTTCCTTGTACGATAAAACTGTTGAAACCTTGTCAAGCTACCGAATTAGCACCTGGGCCAAGAGAGGAGTGGTAACTGGTACAGGTAGTCTTCTCATAGGTTGAAGCTCTGGGCTGGCCCTGCCAGCAGTGATTCCAGCTGGCTGTGCAAACAGTTGGCACCTTAATTTCTGTGCCTGTTTTCTGCTTTGAAAGAGATGAATCATATGTGGGAAGAGGTGATAGGTTAACTTACTACGTGATGTAAAATTTAAAATCTTTGCAGAGAGCTATCAGACCTCACAAGAGATATTTTATTGAGAAGAATTAAATATAAAACAGCTCCAAGGAAATAAGTAATGTTTTGTTGTTAAATTAGTTTTATTTATTTAATATTCAGTATCTACAACAATGGTTTAAAATAGCTAAACTGACTTGGGATCTTTAGATTTGAGTCTTTTTAAATGTTCATCTGTCAGACTGATGTATTATACTGAGACTTATTTTGAAAATATGGTGGAATACTTAATTTGCAGCAACTAGATGTGTGCTGTATATATATACAATCTAACAGCACACCACTAGCCTAAACTTGGACACTGTACTGTACTTACCTCCTTTGCAAGTGCAGCTTTAAGAACTGAATATTTTCTGTTGTATCTGTCCTTTATTGGAATGCAATCAGATATTGAGTCGCTTAAGTTTTAATGAGTGCTAGCAACAGACATATGTGACTTAATGACAGATTAAACATAATGTTTAATTCTATCATCTCAAAGCTTCTGTGTAAATGAATATAGAGGAGACAAATGATATCATTTAATGCTAGTCACTTTTGTGATTACCTAAGCTACCAAAGGGCAAGGAAACGTGTTTCAGGGAAAAGAAAACTCTGGGGTGGTAATGAGATTAAAACCAGTGATTAATCAGCTGTGTGCTGCTGTGGCCTGCTGGGGTGGAAGATGCCACTCTGTGCAGTGGCTTTCTCGACATCTGGCGTTAGCAGAGCTGATGACTGCTCTGTCCTGGGTATTCAGTTTGCTCCAGTGCTTTTGCATATTGTAGCTCAAAATATTCTTACACAGATTCTTCTGCCATTGCACACTGTGACAAGAATTTTGCTTCTGAAATTGTTGTGACATGCTGATGAAGCAGAGGACAGTACAAGTAGACTGAAATACATATATTGATGCCTTAATGTGGAGGAGAGAAAGTGGATTTGATGCCATTTTAGAGTTTCTGCATAGACAGGTATATTTCTAAAGGATTCTGTCATGCAGACAAGATTATAAAGGTTGAAGCTGTTTTTTAAATAATAAGCACATATTCTTTTCTAATGCTGCAATAAACACAGTAGGGAACAATGCCATACCATTAGCCTCAGACCTTCCAGATCAACTATTTTATAGCACCCTACCTGACAACTTGGACAGTAATTTTAAAACAGAAATAAAAAGCTTTTCTATTGCACTTTGTGAATTCTAGGCCTCAATCCTGAGTTAAGGTGAAACTATTTATTGCAAATACCTAGATGTAAAGGAAATTATAAGATTAAGTGTCTGTAAGTGTCTATTCATGCTAGTTTTATGAGGCTTTAATTTTGTTAACTTGAATAATACTTGCTGGTGATGTACAGTGTCTCTGTGCCCAACTGATGTTTCATACAAGATGGAGTTGAGAAACTTATATCCCAGTTCAGTTTTAATCCTCTGTGTCGGTGTGTGTTAGTCCTTCAGTTTCCCCTGAGGTTTTGTTATGTTATACTAGAAATTCTGGTTGTCTGACATTTTCTCTCAGGATGAAAAAATGAGAAAAGGTCTGAACACTTGGCTTTTTTATGGTAAGTCTATGCTGTCCAGTTTGTTTCTTGAGAAACTTGGTCTCATTTACATGTGGTGAAATAGAAGAATTGAAGTGCTGGAATAATAGAAATGAGTGGGAACATGATGATACAAAGTGTGTTGTGGAGACTCTGAGCAACCATGATGTGACACCACAATAAATGGAGTCCAAATGGACAGAATCCAGGGGAGAGTCACAGAAGTTATCACAAGTCTGGAAAAATAATTGACAAAGAAACACTGAGTTACAACTCTGTCCCCTCACTTTACTCTTTGTAGCTTCCTGAATTTTTATAAATATGCTAAAGTGATTGCACAGAGAAGGGATAGATTTCTGTCTCCCTTCGGTAGACACAGGAGATAATGTCGGCTTAAATGTGGGGCATTAGGAAAGATTCCCTGAGCTGGAGCAGAGCCCTTCCCCTTCTAGAAGTTTTTAAGACTGAGTTAGACAAGGACGTGTCAGAGATGCAGCAGACCTGGTGCAGCCGTGCAGGTCGCTGCCTTCTGGGTATTCACATTCAAAACTGTAAAAAACTGTAGTGGAGTGGGAAAGTGCTGCCAGCAGTGATGGGCATGGTGGCGGGAACTGGGGTGTGTAGCTAGTGATGGCAGGCTGGGTACCACAGCAGGGTGTTACTGTGTTGTCCAGGGCATGCCTCCTGCATGTGCATTCCTCAGGAGGGAAAGGACGAGGGGGAAAAATCCAGAAAGAGCCCTTGTTGGGCTGGCTGGAGCTTTGGGCTGCTGTGGAAATCGGAAAGAGATACAAAGCTTTTAACAATATCTGAGGTTTAAATTTAAGAACACTACTTGGCCTGGTTCTTTAAAGAGTACTGCAATAGTACTGTACTTTCTTAAAAAAAAAAAAAAAAGAAGAAGTACAGCAATTCCTCAGTTTTCAACCCAATCTTTTGTTTGCCCTGAACTGTGTGGCTCTGAAAACTGAATACAAACATTGCTGTGTTTATAATGGTCAAATGTTAGAGTTTCTCTGGTGTGCCTTTATCTAGAGTCAACTTCTAAAGCCCTAGCGTACTTCTGATTTTGCACAATGCAATTCAGTTTATAGGGTAGTTGAGTGATATATTTTTTTTAAATTTATGAATGTTTTGGGTTGTTTCTTGTGTACTTCTCACAGGCAGTAAATTGATGCTAGTGCCTTGTATACTGAAATGCATGAAAGAGGCTGAGGGCTAGAAAGCCTGATTAATTAAAATATGTGAGAATACTGTAACCTGTAGAAGCCAATGACAGCAATAAATGTATTTACATCAGCAACAGTAGCACAGATGCATTTTATTGTATAGTAGCTTCTATTCTTGTCCATCTGTGTTGTAAAATCATGTAAGAATTCATCAGCTTGCTTTCTGTCAGCTTGATTTGTTACTTTTTGACCTGAGCTGTGTGGTTGGAATTGTAGTGCCTGAATTACAGCCTCAAAGACTGCAGGCTCAATAATAGTCATTTTCTGAAGTGCTTTAGAAAAGCATTGCATACAGCTTAATTTTTTTTAAATTGTGTAATTCAAAGCTATTGTTTATTTTCTCTGGTGAAAGTCCAAAATGCAGTGTGGTTTTTCTGGGGTTTTTAGTTTGTTGGTTTTTTTTTGTTTTGGGGGTTTTTTGTGGTAGTGTTGATTACCTTTAAACACGGAAACAAACCCAATGCTAACATATTCTTTTTTAAGTGAGGTTGTGCATGTGTAAAAACTGGTGTGTATAGTAGATTTATAATTTATATTTAGTATAAATGAAGGATTTGAGGAAGCATGTGTTGGGGTTTTTTGGGGTGGGGAGTGGACATAAAGCACTCATTTTGTCCCAACAATTTTGCCCCAAAGTTCTTTCATACAGGTAAGAAGTAGTAACTGATAGTGATTGATTACACATGAACTTACAGAATGCTTGCTTTTTTTCATTGCTCTGCAATAGTTAGTTTATGTGTATTGATTAATGTGAAGATATTAATATGTATTGAGTAGTTATTTTGTTTACTATCTTTGTCAAGTGAATGTGATTTGCCTGTTCAGTAATTCACTAAACCAGTGACACAAGTTGATGGGAAATGTATGAGGTTCCGTTAGACCATTTATCATCAGGAGAGAAAAGAATAAGCATTTGTGAACAAATAGCAACAAATTAATGACAGCATCCAGACAGCTGCTCTTGTGCTTCTGGTCTTCTCCAGATGTGAGAGAGTACCGTAAGCAAGCATTCTTCTCATTCATAATTATTCATGTAAGTACAAATTAGTTACAATAACTATCTGCTGTAAAACCTACTATAATTATTGCCAAAAATGGAACAAATGTTTTGGAAAACAAAGCTCTGAACTGGAACCAGAGCAAGCCTAATTTTATTTTTTTATTAGCTTTTGATCTTGCTTACATCAGTAAGAGCAACTCCAGTGCAATTGAAGAAGTTAACAAGAGGCTGACTAATATCAGGAATTAGTTATGCAAATATAGCTGATAACTTATTATTTTATTCTTGATTTAAGCCAGTCATTGATATGGAAACAGTTGAGCTTTGCTTGAGATCTTTTAGGCAAATGATTCTTAAGCAAAAAATTAGAACATTTTATGACTTCTTCAAGGAAGTGCCAAACTTCCCCAAGGCTTTGGAAACTGTAATTGAACATTTCCATTAACTGGAATGACTATTGACAACTGCTGCTGGTGTTTTTTATTTCTAAGTCTTTTGAACTTTGCTTTTCATAGCATTGTGTTGGTCTCCTCTACACAGAGCCTTTAATGTTGGTCACCACAATGTGTTTATTGTGAGACAGACATCAGAGTGTCCTAAGTACCTCTTTCATAGAGAAGTGAAGAGACCACAAGTCAAATCAACCTTCTTATATGCGAATGATTTAATTAAAAACAAAACCAACAAACAAACAAAAAACCCCCACGAAAAAACCCCACTTGTTATACTATCGTGATGTAACTTTCCCTTGCTGATTCTGCCCATTAAATTCTCTGCTTACGTCAAGGGTAGCTCATGGGTCTGGAAACCTTACTATGCAAAAAACCCGCTAACTCTTACGTTACATACAAGTAACGTGATTTTTCTGGACTCCAATCTTACCAAGACACAATGATCTGGGATAAAGTCAGAATTTTCTTCTTTTGAAGTTTGTTTCTTGAATATATTTTGTCAGTTTGTGTGCATACACACCTATACATTTACATGCAAAGTACTTGTCCTATTTCAAAGACCACAAAAATAATTTGGAATGTTCTCATATTGCAAATGTTCAGTGCTATGAGAAAGAAGGAGTTGGTAGGTCTGGCATTTTTATGTTCAAGGCAAGAAGGGATGATTACTTTAGATGATGCTGGTTAGACTGAGTAGTGATGAGTTTGAAGTTTGAGTGTCAAAATATCTGAATGAAGGCCAAGACTGCACATAGCTGGGAAAGAAGCTAGAAAAAACTTCTAGAAATAAGAAAGCTAATCTTGCAGAAGACTTGGCTAAAACCCATTTCTGCATGATATAGAGAGACCAGGTTGAAATGCACTGCGCAGCACTCTTCCTGTATGCCAGCTAATTTTAATTTCTCTCCAAGACTTTATCTCTGAATTAGTATTACAGATGTAAGGTTAGGTTCTTATTTTGTTTGTTTTATTCTTGTGAGTTCTTCCATATAGCAGAGACCCATTCCAAAATGAAATGTCTAGGATTGATGCTTAAGGTATTTTAGGTTTTATTTTTGCATGCTTTCCACTTTTTATCTTTTTTTCTCTTTTGGTGTTTGCCCTACAGGCAACCTTAGAAAACCTACTGCAGTTTCTATAATCAACTGGGTTATTGTATTGAAGATGATTTCTGGTAGTGTTTAATTGCTACAGAATCTTGACCAGGTTTTTTGATTAAACTTTCATAATACTTTATATTTGATCTTCCTGCATTAGATGTCTGCTTTGTCAGGTCTGAATAGGCTCATCTTAGTTTCTCTGGCAACAGAGAAATGAGACTTAAGACAGAAATCTGGAGCAAGTTGCACCATGGCAGCCATGTGACCTGCAAACTTGGGTTCAG
>NW_010294565.1:85310-99494 GCF_000700745.2 Antrostomus carolinensis
ATTTACCAGTAATTATGTAATACAAGTTTGGAAAAGGTCTGAAGTGCTTGCCTTGTCTGAAGTCAGGAGCAATAACCTGGTGTCTTCTTTAACAGGTACTTACCTAAAATTTTCTTATAAACTTATAACTTCAAAACCTCCCAGCCCATCTGCTCCAGTGCTTCACTGTCCTTGCAGCTTCCTTATGCAGAATGTAAATCACCTTTACACTCCTTTAATTTTCTCTTCCCAGTAATAGTCTAAGAAAACAGTTTTCTTCCCTTCTTTGCTGCAGCAATCTTTTATGTATTTGAAGCGTAATAGTCATCTCCTCTGACTGCTTCTCTCTGTGTTCAGCTCTCTCACTTTTGCCTTGAGATTCATGTTTTCAACCTGCTCATCTTATTGCTCATTTCTGGATGCTGTCTTTTTAGCCATTTTTCCAGAAACTGAACTTTGAAACTGAACTCACTGGCTCCTCCTTTTGTTGAAGATCACTTCTACATGTAATTGGAACAACAGTGTGACTACAGGACTGGGATGTTTCCGACCCATTGAGTTACTTGTGTTGTGAAAGTTGTTGTTCTTACTGTGGTTGCAAAGTGATTAATTTGTTACCAATTTGAAATTCCTCAAGCTTTCACCAGTTTGTTTATTTCTGTTGTTTTTTAATAATAACAAAATCGTCCATACATATGTGTCAAATGCAAAATAATGCAAATCCAAGAGGTAAAATTTGATGTACTTGTTGCTAATAAGCTAACCCTTTTGCAAATTATTTACCTTTTAAACCACAGAGATTTTATAAAATTTCCACCACGAAACTCCATGATGTGAAAGTCTGATTATTTTGAAGTTGTAACTAAAAATTGCTTCTTTAAATGTTCAGGATAGCTCTTGTGTTACAGTGCAAAAAACCTAAGAGAAACCCAAAGAAAACAGTGGAAAACCTTCTCAGCTATTCACTCATAGATCTAATGAGCTCAGAAAATAGTGTGTAGGCAAAGCCAAATTCTGTTTTCACTGCAGGCTGCAGATGAAATTTATGGGTGCATTAAGCAGAACTTCACCACAGAAATGTAGGAAATGACCTCTTTCTGTTAGCAGCACTGCATTTACTTAGTGCCATCAAATTGGTACCTTTCCTTTTGAATAATTCTCAGAAGAATTATACCTGTCTCTACTTCTTCTTGGAGAGGTTCTGTGGGAAGAACCTAACTGTGGGTTAGTTGGATTACAGAGACACATGTGTTGGCTGATGTAATTAATGTGCATCAATACTTTCTGGAAACCAAAGAGCGCACAAATATTCCTTGAGATGATCCATGCAAAGAGACGGTCTTTTGGCAGTGATACAATGAGATATTAGAAGGAATTATTGTACCTGAGGTGTGGCGATTTATGGCATCCCTTTGTACAGGCAATCTAAATGTTAACTGGTAATTATAACAGTTTCAACTTTTAATATCCTCAAGCTTAGCATTAGCTATGTTTTTCTTTACTTGCTTTGCAGTTTTAGTTACTTTGCTTTATGATGAAGTATCTTTAGTAATTTCCACAGTATCTTAATCTCTTAAAGCACAAAAGCAATAAACTTGTCAAACTACCCACTAACCACAGTGCAAAGGCACAGCATAACTTTATCCATCATTTGTAATACCTGAAAATAGCCATTTGTCCAAACCTCCCAGGTGTACTTGCCCATTTTAAGACTCAAACTAAATGCCACAAGTCTGGAGCCTTTTGGATTTCTTTCCTTCACACCTTCATCTCTTAATTGCTCTTAGTTTCTTTCAAATGGCCTCTACAGGACATGGTTACAGCCCCAGAAGTATGATGCAGCATCTGAGTCTCTCATGTTCATCAGACGGTGACCGACCCCAGACCAGCAGTTAGAGCCAGTCTGTGTGACATTACTGTCCAGTTACAGAGGCAGCCTGAGAGGCCTGAGTATTTCAGGGCAAGGCAGGAGAATGGTAATGAAAAACAGGGCAAGGATGTTAAGGATAGTAAGTCAGTTAGTGATAAAGAAATGTTCTAAGGGCCTCTCTTTTTGAAATTGCACATGAAAAATCAGGTCAGACTGTGTTTCTTGGGGAATAGGATGCTGCAGTATTTGAGATATGAAATTACAGCATCATAATAATTTTGCTCAGAAAGAAAGGAGAGAGACTCTCTCTGAGGTGATGTTATAGAAAAGAAGTTAGACATAGTGGAGATGTGAGGGGTCTGGAAATTTGGTTTTTCAGAGGCTGTAATGTCAGGTGATGATCTTGGGAAGCCAAAGAATTTGATGAATGACAAAGATAATAGAGATACAGTAACCGTGTTTAGGCTTAGTAATAGGTTATACTGAGTGAAGAGGAAGAGGTACTGCTTAAATTTGGAATGAGAAGGGTGTGACATTGGGAGATACTGTAGGAGGTGGTGTAGAAACCAGTTCTGGAAATTTCCTTTAGGAAGGGATTAGAGGTTAAGGTCAAAAACTGCCTGAAATCTAAATGAAGAGTTCATTTCCTTTATGCCAATTCTCTTAATGATAGGGGAGTCTTTCATTAGCTGCAGAACTATTACCAACCCTCGAGTGTCATTCCAGAGTTGATAATCAGCAGCACAGCAGTGACCAGTGAACTGACAGACCTACTCTGCCTTTGCTGGTTTTCTTTTTGGTTTTGAGATGTTGTTTTGTTTTGTTGGGAGCCTATTGATTTCTTATCATTATAGTATTCAACCTCTCACTGTTAGAGAAAATTGAAACTGTTTATGTCGCTCCATGCACATCTCCAACTCCATTCTGGTGAGCTCGCTCTCTTTCTCTTAGGGCTGTGTTCTCACTCGCAGGTTTGTGTACAGGCAGCAGTTGCTGTCCCCAGGACTGGGTCCAGACGTGTGCTGTGGCATGGCTATCTCCATGCCTGGAACTAATCCGATTTCACTGCCTGAGTTGTCAGCAGCTGGAGAGGATTACAAAAACTCTGGATCTCCAGGCCCAAGCTGCTGCTGTTGGTGTGAAAGCACAAGGAAGTGGCTTATTGCCTATCTAGCTACTAGACAGGAGCAACGTGCCAAACTACTTTTCATAGAGGTTTTCCTATGTGGAACCTCTATCTTTTCTGCTTTCTGTAAGAGGAGGAGACCAATTCTGCCTTTGTGCATATCACTTTAGATTTTTCTTTTCCTCTGTCTTTCAGTGTCTTCTGTTAGCCTGTGAGCTGCACAGGCTCCCTGACCTCCATAAGCTGCAGCAAAGCGGCTTATGAAGGGCTAGAAATGGCAACAGGTAATCTGAAAGAAGTGAAATCTTAAAATTAACTGAATTTATGTATTTCTTATTAAAATAACATGTCTAATAACAAAACCAAGATGTCTTAGTAATGATTTAGGTTTGCAATGCTCTACAAGTGTAGCGTTGATTGATTTGAATATTTTTGACTGAGGAGAAACAGCAGCAGGAAAATGTTAGGATGTTATTTACGTTTTGCAGCCTATTTTTCTTTTCATTTGAAGTTATCTATCCTGGTATTTTTTTACATTTTCAGAAAAGAGAAAAAGGCAGACCTGGGGACAATTTATTAACTGAATTCTGTCTTTTCTACAAATGTAAACCACTGAACTAAAGAAAACTGCCTCCTGGGGAAGCCTCTCTTGAACAACACAACCAGGCTGGTTTTGGTCTCCCAGCTCCCATTACATGATATCCTGGGTGCTGTCCCTGCTGAGAGGAGGAATACAATGAGAGCTCAGCATCAGCCAGCTAATGTGAGAAACTAGCCATGCCTTCTGCAGGAAAACTTGAATTGCAGGTTTCTCTTTGTACATACTGGAAAATCCCCTCTTGCATAGGAGTTACCCAGGGTTTTTAAAGAGGAGCTGTGCAATGAATGCTGTCTCCCAGCGAGAAGCTTCTTATATATACATAATAAAATTCAAGCAACAGAACCATAGGAAAACTTCATCAGTGTGCCAGCTTTCACGACTCCTGTTTTTTAAACAATGCACTGACAAGCTATAGGCATGTATGGCCTAGTAATACTGAAATTTAAAGTTTCTCATTTTTCTCTATCAAGTTCAAGCTCTTTGAAGCTCAGTGTGAGCAATGTATGTGGCTGCATGCAGCTTGAGGATAACTGTGTTTCCCTGAGTGGCTATCAGTAACCACTTCTGTATATGGCACATTTATCAGAAAGCAGAGGTGGGTGGTTGACTAGAATTAATTACTTGAGAACTCAGAATCTGTCATGTTTCAGTTAATGTCAGTGAAACAAAAAGAAAAATAAACCAGAGCCTGAAGTGCTATTATTTGTGTCAAATTTCTTCCTGAATCTGGACTTGGAATGCAAACTCTTACAGGTGCCTTCCTGCTCCCAAGGAGGGCCACAAAATCTTGTTTGGTTTATCAGTTACTAGAATCCATGAAACTTGTCACTAGCAAATATTTTTTTCATAAGTATAATATCTTTCCAGTTTATATTTTGTGAAAATAAGATCAAGAGATTCCAGAACTGATAAGAGGAAGACTTTCCCTGATTTAGAGCAAGGAGATTGTAAACACGTAGTGAGTACAGAGGTGAAGACTTCTCCCAGGGCCATGGATGGTTCAGTTTTGTTTGGTGCCTTTGGGAGATGAATGAAGAGAGGAGGGAGGGAAGGAGGAGAAGGTCTCTGACTTCTGAAATTTTATCCTAGATCTGGGAAACTGATGCAGTGATAGTTCCTGGTAAGTCAGCACTTTCTAAAGCAAAAACATTTAGGAAAATTCAGTATTGGTTTAATGTGAAGTTATAGATGGCACGTTCAAGTTCAAGGTAAATTTATTACTGTTACAGTATAAGTTCTATATCCTTTTTTTTTCTTTAGTACTAGTCAAATTTGCACAAAAACGAAATCTTTTTCTTTATATTTCAGTTAATCCTCAGCATAATATTTATACTATTTGTGTCTGTAAGTGGTTGCTGTGGAAATTAGCACGTTGCATAAGGTTGTGACTTCAGAAGCAGTGTATGAACTCCAAAAATATCTAAACAGGGTCCTCTTTTATGTAAATATTTATATTAATCAAAATAGAAGAAAGGAAAGAGGAGAATGAATGCAAGTTTTTTTTTTTTCTCTCTCAAAGTGGTAGTGTTTCCATTGGGGTTTCTTCTGTTCTTTAAACTGTGAACATGAGTGAGTATAACATGTGTTATCATTATATGCAGAAACATAAGTTTTAGTTTCTTTTCTACCTGCTTAAATCAAATTTTCTTCTTTGCTCTTGTCATGCAAATAGGAATGGGAAAAGTGTTTAGCATGCAATACACACTGCGTGAGCATCTTGACTTCAGTCCCAGAGCGCTCTTCATAGATACAGCTTACAAAATTAGGAGTATTATTACATATTGGATTGTATCAGAGAGAGTCAAGTAATAATGCTTTAAACTGAATTAAGTTACTGATGTTTTGATATTAAGTAGTTTCTGTATGACTGTTAAAGTTGTTCAGTGCCCTATCTCTTTTTTGCATAATAATTTGCATGTATAAAAGCACAGGGATCTAATTATATGGTAGTTATACTACAAATACCAGTCTCCATGCAATTTTTTTCTCCCTACTTTATTTAGAAGCTATTCATTTAAAAGTATTAAATCCCTAAGAAAGGCAAATCTGTTCAAGCACAGAAGACCCTTGTGAACTCTTAATTGTGTTGATGGTTTTAAGGTCAGTAACACTTACACTGGAAAATTTTTAAAAAGAAAAGAAAAATACATTTCTTTAATTGCTAAACCAACTTTCTACAAACTGTTTTAATGGAACTTTTTTCAAAATAATTATGAAATTGGTATTATAATAGAAAAATTGAGATTATTTTAAATTATTTGCTTAAAATTACATTTTAAAACATTATTTTGAAAGATGTAATAATAATTTCACAATAAACAAGAAAATGAGTCATCTTTTATTAAATATTCATGGACTATTTGAGCAAGTGCTAACCAATACATGTTCTTTTCTTGTTTTGATTCACATGGGAAACAAATATTGAACTTTATAAAGAAATTTAAAAAATCTTAGATTCAATAACTTATCTAAACTTGCTGGTTACAAGAGTTACAGCTGTTTTCTATAAAACCAGAAATACCGGGATCTAAATGTCCCACATAAAGCAATAGCATAACAATAAATTGTTTGCAGATCTTTTCAGCTGTACTCCTAGAAATGGAAAAGAATTGGTCTTGAGATTTGAGAAAGGAAAAAAAATTATGTTTCAGAGACTTGCAAGACTAAAAAAAATCAGAACAGCAGTAACTGTGCCTTTCACTTTCTAGACATGCTGTGTTAGTTCTGGTTTTTAAAGATACATTTATTTAGTCTTCAGGTGTATGGAGAACAACACCTGCAGCAGCTTGTACGTGTTCTCTGTGCTTCTCTGGCAGGGTGCATCCCTCTGTGCAGACCTGGGACTATTTGGAGGAACTGCGCAAAAGTGCAGGTTTAAAAAACTGAAGGTTTTTTGTGGGTGGTGCCAGCCCAACCTGAAAAAGACCCTTAAGAACAGTAACAGCCGTTTTGACTGGGGACTTGCACTGGGTGTTTAATTCTGGTTCTGTGCATGACGCTCGCAGCAGCACCAAACAGCACTTCACCTGCTGTAATTCTGCAGTTCTCGCGTTTGCTGGATTTGACCCCCAGCTCCCAATTGCATTATCGTTTGTCCTTGGCCTCACATAATGCACTTTTCTACTATTTCTGTGTCATTTTATTATTGATCAAGAGTTTTCTAAAGGTTTGATTTCTCCCCCTCCTTCCCACCCTCTCTGTTTTTATTGCAGGGTATATTTTTTTACCATATAACTTTATTATATTTTTCCACCTGTTGAAATTAAATTTAATGTGAAGCCAAGTTTTGTGCAGCCATTTTGTTTGCTTCATACTCATAAAAATAAAGGAGCACTATTGCACTGATTAGGCATGGTTTACATGTAACTGCCCTTCAGGAAGGGTACTTGCATATTAAAAACATGCATTTATATGGCCTGCATATACAAATACGGATGCTTTCTGCTTGCTTTCAGCTTACCCACAGAATACACTGTCTTTAAAATTCCACATCTATGTTCTTCCAGTGTCAGAAATTTTTAATCTGTATCTTAAATATGAGTGTCGTTTTTATATCAATCTCCTGATGGCTTCCCCAAAGTTTAATGCCAAGTTGTTTAAAATTATTTCTTGGACAAATGTAGAATTGTTAAGGGAAGTTTATGCAGAATAATAATGAGTTGTATATAATCCCTAAATATTCAACTGTCTGTCACCGCACTTCTGCATCTATATGATCTGTGAAGAATTTTCCTGTGGTTGTCTTGGTCCTTCCTAACACCTAGATTTGAGGTGTTAGGAAAAATTTATCTCGTGATAGCGTTCTCAGAGGCTAGTGGCAGCTTTTCTCTTTTGAAATATCAGCTACTCTCCTCCCTTGGACTTGAGGACAGGATAAGGGTTTTGTAGTTTGTCTCCAATGCTAATGAAGTTTTTTTTTGCCAGGACATCTTAAGAAATCACAGGAAGTGATACCACGGTAGGATTTTTGTCTGGGTTTGTTGGGGAGTTTTTTTGGTGTTTTTTTGTTGTTGTTGTTACTCAGATTTGCTACATGGACCTTTTGGCAGCTAGAAGAGCTCAGTCAAGGCCTCTTGGCTCCTACTTATTTGTGAAACACCTGCCCATAGCACTGTACAGGGACACAGCTGTAGCTGTTTTAAAAGAAAAGGGAGGACAGTTGAGGGCTGGGAGGAATTATCCAAAAAGTCCTTTAGAGAAAATTATGGAGAAGAAATACTTCAAAATGATCCCTAAATGCAGAGCTTGCTTAGTTTTGGTTTTGGTTGGGTTTGGGTTTTTTGTTTGTTTTGGGTTTGGGTTTTTTTTTGTGAGACATATAAGAGAAGCCACTTGTTCTATATGCTTTCAAGCTCTACAAAAATAGGCTTTCAAGAAAGTATATTTGACCTGAATCAGAAGTTGCAGTGTTTGTGTAGGCTCATAAATTGCAGAAGTAAGGGAAGAGGGATGACAATTTATATTTTGAGCTTTAGCCTTGTGCAATTTCAAATGGCAAAGTTATCCGCCCCCTGAAGATTGCTGTTTATAATAGTAATACCAACAGACCTTAAACTATAGTGGCACCACTGAGCTATGCAGTAATAATGTTACAACATGTAAGAGCTGTCAGACTTAATGCCACTTAACTCTGTCTAGACGGTAAAGGCACTGATGGATGAGTGTCCTGGTGGGCAATAACAGGTCTTCTCAGTCCAAAAGACTCTTGAGCCCCTAAAATAACTGCAGGCAGACTAATGGGGGTGTTCACTGAGCTGCACCACAGGACCTTGCTCTTCAGGGACCCAACAGCTTGTCAAAACTAAAACAATTACAGAAGTACAATAGTGAAATATAAAACAGCTGGGGTACCTTGCACCCTATCACAACAAGCAAAAAGCTGCAGGATTCAGGGATGCAGTAGAGTTTGTTGTTTTTTTTTCCAGCCGTGGGTTTCCTGACCCCTAGAAAGAACTTTGAGGAGGCCACAAAGCAACTATGTTTGGCTGACCAAAGAATCGAGAGCTATCTCTTGCTTTCTGAAGTGACTGAAGCTCAGTTTTGCTGCACAGAGCAGAGATTTTTTAAATACCTTGTGGGAAAACAAAACACAGAGTTTAAATCTCATGCCTATCTCACTTGTTGGTTAATGTGAGGGATGTAACTTCAGTGCAAAGTGAGTGGAGACCTCTGCATATCAGGTGGAGGGAAGCTGCCCCATGTTTAGTTGATGGAGGTTGTGCAGTGTTTTAGCAGCATATAATGAATTGCTTAACTGCATGAGCAGCAGCCTCAGCTAGAGGTGATCATTCCAGAGAAGTGATGTGTTTCAAAAACTGCATCATAGAAAATGGTATTTCCTAATGACCCCACTCTGGTGCCAGATTTACAAGGACATCTTTTAGTAACAGTGTTGAATAATATTTTAGTATTTTTTTTCCCTCATTTTTTCTGCATAGTATTTGGAAAAGTTTAACACCATGTTTTTCTTCTTTCTTTCATTTTATTAGAGACAGGATTAGCCACTCTTAAGGCAGTTCAGAAAAAAAATGTATGTGTCCAGGTAAAATATTTGATATACAAATAGAGTATTGCCGCCTTCTCCATCGATAATACTTATATGCATATTCATTCAAAGGAAAATCATTAAAATAAAAAGATGAAGCAGGTTTTATGGTCATACTGGGGCCTTTTAAAGAAGACCTGGTATGTCTGTTCTTACCTAAGCCACATACCTGACCTCTCTGTGCTTCTAAATCCAATAAGAAGTACAAGTAGAAAGGAAAATGAACTTTTTTGCCATAACTACCTGGACAAACTAATGCCCACATGACCCCCTCCATAATGTGGGAGGAGTCATCTTTACAAAGTCTTATTTCATCTTCACATTACATACATGTGAAATATATACCTGGTATGTGGTTACTCATTACTCCATAATTCAAATGTATATTCAGACCCTGAATTCTGTAATGGTACCCTTGAGAATCCAACTTTTCAAAATTCTGTGTGTTCCCTGACATGGTCTGAATCACTGTTGAGATTCTTTTAATACTGATCTGCATATAAACCATGATCCCAATAGTAAACTGTGCTCATCATACTCATTCTTGCCCTAGAAGAACTAATGAACCCAAACTGATATAGTAACTGACCCTACTGGTGCTGTTCAGCTACAGAGACTGGTGGTTTACATTTTGCAGGCATTTATGTTGCATCTAGTGTCAGCCTTTGTTTGTTGTTGAAAGAATTATTTACAGGGATGCTTTGGTGAGTACCCTGCTGCTTACAAATGGGCTCATGATCTGGTATTGTCTCCAAGCCCTACTCACCTGCAATCTGTGTTGTACCTTTGGAGTTGTATGGAGTGGTGTGATGCACTGCTGTGCTCTAGTCAGAGTCTGATTTAGAGGAGAAACAATTAAGAGTTTAAAAGCTCGGGTGTGTGGAGTTAAGGAAAATTAGGTAAAATACATTAAATGCAGGTCATGGTGGAGTTGGATTCAGAAAGGAGTTTGCTTTTAAAGGAAAATGAGTGTGCATGCCTTCCTATAGGCTGAACAAATTCAGTAGTCTGTCTGCTCAGAGCATGATTTTTTTTTTGGTCCATGGTTGCAATGAAATTTGTTTGATGAAAAATTACTAGCCTTTTTGGAGAACCTTTGGGTAATTTCTGTTTTGCAGTTTTCTTAAATGAATAAATTTAAATTTGCAGTTTTCTTAAATGAATAAATATATCACAAAGATGTTTAGTGTGCATGCCTTCCTATAGGCTGAACAAATTCAGTAGTCTGTCTGCTCAGAGCATATTTTTTTTTTTATTTGTATTTTCAAAGGCTGTAATCCTTAAAACTGGTGAATGTACTGTTTTTTCTGTATTCATTAGAATACTGTCAGGTCCAAACCTGGTGTCACCTTTTTTGCATAGATATATTACTTTTTGTATTTAATTTTGACACAATGAAGTGACTGAAAAGCTACATTAAAGCCCATCTCTTCCAGTTGCCCCCAAAATAAATTACATAGCTGTTGAATGTTTCTCCTAGTGTATAGAGCCCCCTTAATTCCATTAGCAATACATAATTATGCAAGAAAAATGGCACAGATGGTGAATCCTTGTTACAGACAAAAACAGATCAAGAAAATACTTTTTTTTTTAATGTGTTCAAACAGAAGAACCTGCTCTAGAAAGACTTCCCTCCAAATCTTAAAACCTGAACTTTGCCAGAAAACTCAAGACTCTGACTGGGAGTTGTGTATAGGACACAGCTTCCATGAATCTGACTTCTTCCTTTTAATAAACAAATCTACATCAATAAGGACCTTCAAATGAGTGCTCAGAGATCCATGACTCTGCTAATGCTTTGTGAAAATGAAGTAGACTGTTCTAAATAGAATACAGGTGTTCATCCAGGGTGGTGTCAAACTCGGTTATTGAGGGATAATGGGTTTCCCAATCTAAATGACAGTGGCACAGACAACACACTTTCCATTTTAAATACAGACAGTGTGTAAAGCCCTGTGCTTGCAAAAAAAAATTAAGCTGGCTATTGTGGTTGAGATTTTCCAGGGCCAAAGTCCACCAGTGCAATAACTGTCATGTCTTTGTTAATAAATATTGAACGCTTTCTATGTAACCCTGAAAAATGGTTCAATTCACAAATGGAAATTTGCATTTGTATTAAATGTAACCAGGATGAGCCATGATTAATACACTGAAAAGGAAAACGCTATTTTGTAGCTTGTGTTCCTCATATTAGTAAGGATCTCTTATCTTAGAATGAGTTGCACACGTCTGCTGTATCACTTTTGAGGTGCTATTCTCCCCACTGAATTTCTCCCCTTTGCTGTGTTTTGATGACCTCAACACACTAGTATAATAGCAAAAAGGTAAAATTTGTTTTCAGAAGCTGAATTTCATTCATTATATAAATTGTTTAATTAATACACTGCAGAATAGATGCAGATAAAATGAAGTTACAAATTGGTTTATTCAGGTAGATAAGACAGTATCTAATGGTATAAAAATTGACAAAATAGTGCAATTACTTACAGACGTTGCAGTATAATTAGAAAGCAAAAGCTATATAAAAATGAAGGTAATAGATGCAGTTTACAAAAATATTTTTTATTATTATTATGCAGACTTGGAGATATTTTGATGTTCTTTTTCTTGGGATAAAATTTACTAGTTGATATGCTAGAAGTTAAATCTCTGGAAAAGTTTAAGTTGGTTCTCTCTAAAATAAATATTGGTTGTGTGTGTCTCTGTGGGGCCTGGCCAACTTGGTGATGCTCTGTATCTGATGGTAGGAAGCATGAAAGTCTTAATTTATAGACTAGTTTTTAAACTTAAAGGGTTTTCTGTACATTATATATCTTTTTATGGCACAAAATACCTTGGAGGACTATCTGTCGCTCTAGAGTTCATTTTTGGATGTTTAATAACAGCAAACAATAAAGTTTATTTAGTGATGGTAAAACAGGAACAGAAATTCCTGAGAGGACCAACTTCTGCTACATTTACTCAGCTGTAAGTAGCAATGAAATACGAGTCAAAATATTCTGACTAAACAAATGTACAAATAGTTTCAATCTAACTTTCTTTGGGCTGTTAAGAGAGCTTCAAATCCCTCAAGATGTTAGATTTCAGATGAAAATGGATTAGCGAGGTGTGATTGTTATGAATAGTTGTGGAAAAAACATCACCTTCCAGTCATTGCTCTGAAACAACATTCATATTTGGTCCTTGTGCTGTTGGAAAATTTCCATAAGGGATGTGCACACGGCATATTGCAGCAGTGCGTTGGCTGGTCCCAGCACACCAACAAGCAGAGATCCCCACTCGTGTTGCAAAAAGCAGCGTTCCTGCTGTAGTCTGAGCACAGCCCCGGGCCAGTGCAGTAACGTGACAGTCCCTGCCTGCGGTTCTACTTTCTGGCATTTATGCATACCTAGTTTAGTTACAAAAATATGCATAAATTCCTTCTCCTGAAGAATGTTTGATCATTACTTATTTTATAGCTGATATTTATAGCTTAATAGACTTTCCATGTGTCTATAATAACTTACCTGAGCTCAGAAATATTTAATGGGATGGTCAGGAAGTGAATTTATTTGTGAAAATTCTCAGATGTAGACTGTAGAGGAATTGAATTGTGTTTATCCAGAAAACAAGAACTGTGAAAAGTGATAAGGTTGTGATCTTCGAACTGAGACAAATAGGGCATTTGATAATATTTTATGAAAAGTGAGAAAGATTGCAAAATAGTTAGTAACTCAGGTTGTGGTAGTGAATGTTGAATGGTTTATATACTGTGGGGCAGAGACTGATTGGATAACATGGATTTAGTGTCCAGGATGTTTACCCAGGATTTTGCACATCTGAGCTAATATCCTTGCCTTGTACTTCTTGACTAGTAATTCCCACCCTGAACTTCTCGTTGATTTCTGACAAAAGCTTTTTCCTGAGGATGAGAAGTGGCTGTAATAAAGTTCAGTTCTGTTTTACCAACTAGCATTTTGTAATTGAGGAAAAAGTATTTTAATCACATCAGCTCTGATATGAACACAGAGAAATATTTTAGGGAAAAACCACAAACAGACAAAAGTCTTTCAGCAATAAGTCCAAGTAGGAATCTGGAGAGCTGAATAAGTCTCAAACTTCCAAAGAGGTTGTCATGTGAGGCTTTTGAGTATTTTACTGTCTGTTTTCTATCTTGCTCTGTGTTACCCTGGGTAATTTGAAGCCTTTGTTCTCTGTGGATTCTGGTAAAGAATTTTCATAAAATTTGACTAAAATCTTTCATACAGATAAACATTAAAGCATGGCTTTAGTTTAAACTGTATAAATTAAGAAAACAAAATGGTATGTGTATTCAGAAAGCCAGACCTCCTTAAATCTCTTATCCTATGCAATAAAGTACCCTTAGGTAGTGCTGCTGGAAGGAGTGAAGAAATGAGAGACTTTCTAATTAACATTTTGTGTGGCCTGTTCAAGGATAAAAGTGCTGATGAGCGTCAGTCCTCAGTAACTAATGAAATACCCATTTTCTCTGATGCCTGCACTGTCTCCTCCCTAGTAAAAATGATTCTGATGCTATATTTGTGTTGAGCAACATAATTTCATTTGTCATAGGTGATGTCGTGATCTTCAGGAATGTTTTGGAAGATACACCTCAAGTCTTCTTTCTTGCAGCAGTGGGTCTAAATTTGGACTTGGTTGCAGGGTTGTGTACAAGGGCCCCAGCACTGCTACCCAGGCAGGATTTGACAAAGGTGTTACGTAATTGGTCTGTAGAGAATTGTTTTACTCAAATCATCGTTATGGGAAGAGATTAATGGAAAATTTAAAGGAAATAGATTTGACAGGTCTGTTGTTGCCGATTTCATACAGTTGAACTTAAGCACTGTTTGGTCTCCATTGTTTCTGTTTCACATGAAATGAATGTGACCAGTCAGCTGAAACAGGAGATACTCAAAATCATGCCGAGGGTTAAACTTTTACAATCTTAAGAAATTTCCTGAGCTGACCCTCATCTGTGCATTTGGAAATAAAGGAATCATTTGGCCAGCGCTTTCTCCATTTGCAATTAAACATGCTGGCAGCTCTCCAGCGAGCACTTGATC
>NW_010294565.1:99531-109977 GCF_000700745.2 Antrostomus carolinensis
ACTGACCCAGGCTGTTGCCAGATGGAGTAGAGGACTCTTTAGTGAAAGTAAAAGTACAAATGTATTTGTGAGGAAAGGAAACAATTTTTTATATTGGGTGGGAGTATGATACAAGGATAAGGAAATAACCACAGATTTCTTCTTTCTTCTCAGTGTTTTTGTACCGTTTTGTTTTCCTTTCTTGTTTTCATTTTAGCTTGAAAAAGAGACTATAAAGCTTCTTTTAAACTCTATTATCTTTCATTTTGTGCCAAACTATGAAGTGGCATGCAGCAGAACTGCTCGTTCGTACCAGCAGCTGGGAGGCCTGCTCTGAGCCAAGGAAATGGGGGAAGAGTTGAAGGAAACTGCAGGTCTCCTTAGCTATTGTTGGCAATTTGGCCTGGCAGTGGTTCCAGTAGTGCTACTGGGAAAAGGGAGATGCTGGACTGCACAAGCAGTTCCCTACTGCCCTGGTTTCTATTGCTCTCCATCTCATGGCAGGGTTCAGCATCGTCCTCATTGTGATGTGCTGGTTCTTGGTCACAGAAGTGCAAAGGTAGCTTATGAATCAACTTTTCAATTCCATTCCCCAGCAAATGAGCCTCATGCAGTGTTTGTTATGTTGACAGCTGACATTTAGCTTTGATTATTTATGTTTCATAATATTTTGGAGCCTGGATTTGATGGCATAGGTTTTAAAAGTAATGAAGACTTCAAAATAATGAGATCTCAGCATTTGGCTGCTAATGCCACGGTGAGAGATGGGGGAGGGAGGGGCAGATCTTCTCGTTGATCTGTACAAACTTCAGTGTGTGGATGGCAATGAACTATATGAGAGTTTCTTTAAGAAATTTTCTTTTCATTGCTAAAACTGAAATAACTGTAGACAGTTATTTCTGATTGTAGTAATTATTTGCTTAACCTAATAAAAGTAAACATCCATTCAAGAATTCCTTTGGGATGCTTAAGGATTTTCTTGTTTGGGGAGAGGTTTTCCTCATACAGTTTTAGATGAGTAGTTCTATATAGCTACCATATAGCAACTGTTTTTAAAGTTGTAAGAGAACATAGTATACATTACCACCTTATGGCAAGTTTCATCTGTGCATTTGTACTTGTGTGAGATCACCAGATCTTGATGTGGTTTCTGCTAAGCACTGTCTCCTTCCAATAATGAATGTCTTGTTTTAAGAGGATTTCAGCTGGACAGATGTACCTTAATGTCTTGCAGCGGGATTTACTGTTTATAACTCTGATACTGGATTACTGTGGTTTTGGTTGGAATGTGGCACACACTGTCTATCCTGGGACATAGGTTAAAGGAACAGTGCATTTGGGAAGGGAGCTTGGACCTATACAAATGCAGAGATCCTTGTACTACAAACAAAACTATTTAAGTTCAACTGTATAATTAACTATTATACTCAAACTAACCTATATTGCACTTCTGAAATAACAATTTTCCTGCAGTGATCTGAAGCTAACTGAATCCTATCATGCAGGAGCATAACTTCAGTGTTGTTGTTAATTAGGTGTTACATTTGAAACTCCTAATAGTTGTTTATAGTCAAGTTTCTGAAATTACCACTATGCAAGTGCCTTTCCAGTATACCTTGCGGAAAAAATCATTCTGGCAAGTTGAAAACTCTAATCTGTGACTCCCATACATAGTTTTGTGAACAAAGCCATCTGTTTGCTAGAGGTGGTTTTTAGAAGATGTTAAGGCAATTACTACAGTTGCCCAAGATACTTTAGTGGAGAAACTCTGCCTGGAAGGCTTTGCAGGCCCATCAGGGCAATCCTGGGGAACGCCCAGGGCCTTGCCCTGTCCTGCAGAACATACGAGTCAATGGGGCTGAGTAAAGAGCAGTGATCGTGCTTTGTGGGACCTCAGCCAGCCCTTGAAAACAGGCATATTGACAGCAGAATGTGAAGGGAATAGTCTTGCATCATTTGATAAGAAATTAATTCCTGTCTACAAAATATTTTAATCACCATAGAGATTTATAACCCTGTTAACATTACAGAAAGCAAACGTTCAGAAAACTCTATAGAAAGGCTCATTTGCTAAATCCTTTGGGAATTTCATGTGTTGGCTAATGTAATATATTTCATTACCATCAAATCCTGCTACCTGAATTTTTTTTTTTTATTATGGTTGTTTTATTGCTTTTTAGCTTGGTACAATCATCCTAGTTGGGATTGAGCCCTCCAGGATGTAGCTGCTGTTTAGCAGCTTCCTCAGTGTTTCATTCACACCTTCAGTTGTTATGTCTCAGCCTCACCTTGTTTCATTGTTGTGGATTTCCTGGAACAGCTGCCATTTGATTTAACACTCAACATTTCAGCAAAATGATGATGTCCTGCTTGAAAATTAAGCACAGAGGGTATGGAAAATATCACAAGGAATACATAGTTTTCTGTTTCAGTGTCACACTTTTAACTTCTGCAAATACCTACCTTTGTATTCCCTATCACGTATATCTAGGGGAGTTTTTGTTGTTATTGGGGTTTTGGGTTTGGTTTGTCTTGGGGTTTTTTTTGTACCTACTTCCCACTGGGAAGAAGTTGGCACTGGAGTTGAATGTTGGATTTGAGCGTTACCCTTTTGGTCTTCCTTCTTAAAGGCTTCTTTCTTATACTTCTGCAAATGTGCATGTCTGAAGTACTGCTGCAAATTAATTTCCTTATCTAGTTCTTTTTTTATTTCCTCCTGAATGCTATTGGGGAATAAAATCAAATGTATACAATGTGCAGCAAATGGGATTGCCTCTTCCTTTAAGGTCTAGTTATCGTAGACATTTGCCCATGCTGTGCAGAAAAATAATGTTAACAGCTGCTCAATCTGGTTAGAAATGCAGCTTGCTGTGTATTA
Source organism: Antrostomus carolinensis (assembly GCF_000700745.2). Lineage (NCBI taxonomy): Eukaryota > Metazoa > Chordata > Aves > Caprimulgiformes > Caprimulgidae > Antrostomus > Antrostomus carolinensis. The sequence continues at coordinate 102,389 of NW_010294565.1, forward strand.
AAAATGACTTCTACTTATCTTTTCTAGTGATATAATTTGTAGAATCTCATTTTTAAAACTGAAACAGACCAAATGTAACCTTGTTCATTCTTTTTATGTTTAATATACAGAGGGTGAACATTTCAAAGGTCTTTGATGATTAAAATAGACACCTAGGAAATATCAGCCTTTTTAGGTTCTATAGTACTCCTAGAAATTTTGCCAAAAGGGCTTATAGCGATGCTAGATTATTTCAATTAAAAAAAAATTAAAAAATCATTCTGCTTCTTTTCAAGTGGGATTCACTATTTCTGGAAACTATTAAATATTCAGATTGAGGACCCACCCTTTTTAAATTAATGCAGCACAGAAGAGTAATTAAATTTGGTAATCTTATTAAAGCTTTTAATGGAATTGATCATTTCAAAGAGTTTTTCTGGTTATTGGGATTTCTTAACAAAGGAATCACTATTGGATTATTACTGCTCTTTCCCAGTTGCAGTTTGTTTTCAGCTACCATGCAAGAAAATCTTTCCAGGACCTTGATTTATTTCTGTTGAGAATGGGACTAATGTGCAATTCCCCAGGAGATGAGAAGCCCAGTTGTAGTGTTCTCCAGATTGCTAGCCACTAGTTCCATTTATTTTTTATTTTTTTTTCCTAAAGCTGGTTACAAACTTAAATCTAACATTTATTTTGAAAATGCTTGTTCATTAAAGCAAAAGGTTAGAGCTGTCAATTTTGACTTTGTTAAGTATATTTAGTAACATGCTCTCTGAAACAAATAAGCTCAAATCTGACTGGTTTGATTCTTCAGTAAAGAACTCTTCTAAGGTTTCAGCAGTATATGGTTACTGGGAAATAAATAAAATCCTTGTTCCCATTTTGTTTCATATATAAATTGTTAAAGTTGTGCTTTTGCAATATCATAAAACTGTAGTGTACCTATAAAATGCTTTGCAGGGCTGTAATTATTTTTACAGAACTTTAGTCATTGTTTAAAGTTAAAAACAAAACAATGTAAAAAGGCAAGAATAATCATACTGAAAAATTTTATTTATTATAGCAGTAAGTTCTACAGTGTGGACGTGTACATTTTTACTATATGTGTATGCACACATATATATATATATATATTTTTTTTTTTTTTTAAAGCTGCTGCCTTGTTTTGATGGGAGCTGTTACTTCTGGCCAACTTCTCCATAGCATCTGTGCCTTTTCCTCACTTGCCTCTTCTCCAGACTGAGAAATGCCACTAATTAATCTTTTTCTGCATGTTATTCAGTACCTTTGATTTTTGGTTATTGGGTCAGTGAAACCTAGTACTGAGATTTGTTTTACAGATGTGAGAACTGCATTCAATATTGAAGGTGGACAGTGATGGTAAACTTAAAGGAAGCAAGATTACATTATAAATCATTGCTTTATGAGTTAGAAATAAGGTTTGTGGACATGTAGCAAATTATCCTGTCATACCATACATTTTTGTTTAATCTACAAGTCAGAACCAGGACTATGCAGTAAGGTTGCTTACTGCGTAGCAGGGTAGTGGAGCAGGTTAATATAACAGCAAAGCAGAAAGCAGCACTGTTTCTGTGCTTAGAACAGGCCCTTCAACAAGATATTTTCAAACTGTAGATAGATGTAGATGTCAGCCTGTGAACACATCCCCATCACCCACCTCCATCCTCATTCCAACCAAAGTGGTGGGGCAGGAGCCAGTGCTCTGCAGGCAGCAATGCCACTAAAGACACAAACTAAAGTTTATTCTCAGGTCTTAGTTCTGTCCCATCCTCTCTTGGGAGAGCTGATGTAATGATGTACTCGATATAATCACAGCACTTTTCAACAACATTTACTGTCTTAATAAAGAAAGTGTGAAAATTTTTATTGACATAAAACAGTAACTAATGTCAGACTAAAATTTTTCATTTGTTCCTTACATTTAAAATGCATCTCCAAAAATAAGTGTTGTGAGATTGCTTCAGACCTCTATGAATGCTTGCTGTTATAGATGCCATTTATTTCACTTTCACTGCTGAAAGATTTATTGTAAGAAACGTGTGTGAAAAGATTGATAGACCTCATTTCAGAAATGCTTGCAGAGGACTCGGGCGGTTGATTTGCGGGTACCAACTTCCAGGCTGCTTTGCAAAATAACTGAGTGAGGAAAACTGAAACAGTAAGGACAGAAGGTTCCTGCAGGTTTTTGGCCATTTCTGTGCTGGGACTGTCTATTCTCTCAAGCGTCACGTGGGAGACGGATGCCAGTATAAATCCTGCCTGTCTTCCTTCAAAGTTCAGTGACTGGGGGCACAGGAGAAAGCTCCACTCCTCCCATTTCAAGATTGTTTAGTGTGCAAAGCAGAGGAGTAACCATGGGTGCTCGTTTGCCTCCCGTTAAAACATACAATCCCAGAAATGCACCTGCCACTTGCTTTGGTGATCCCTGCTGTGCTTTTACAGGAAGAGCTGATGCACATGTCCCTTACTTAGATAAGATTCACTGCAGTCAGTGATAGAAAGGGGAAAAGATCCTTCCTTGACTCTCCAGCACATCAGTACTGGAGAGCTCTCACTGAAATTGCACAAGTAAATCCACAGTGTTTGATCTGAACACTTCCTTGTATAGAAAAGGTCAGTTTTAATATCAGGGACATCTGCTTAATCACTCCCGTTATCTCAAAATTCTCAGTAAACTATTTTCAATATCATCGCCATGATAAAAGACCCTAGGAGCTACTAGACTGACATTAAAATTAATCTTAGCTTTGCTAATTATCAGTCTTATTTCTATGCATGAAGAATATATTTGACTTTGTATTAATCTTCTCTTTTATCAAGCATTACCATGTCCTAAATTGGAAAAGGAAAAGAATATCGATTTCACAACAAAATGAAGCAAAAAAGGAAACAAATTTCTGCAAGGTTCTCCCTGCCGACTGATTTTCATGTGTCTGGTGACTTCAGTCACACAAAAAGTGGGAAGAAGGACAGTCCAAGTAGTAACAATCAGGATACAGTCTCTTATTCTTTAACCCAAAACTATGCTCAAGGAACAGGATTTCTAACTTTGTATTAAAAGAGCTGCACTTATTTGAGGGATGCTGTTTGCTATAACTAGAATTTATCTGTTTATAATAGAATTTCTTTGTTTAAAGGGTTCAAAAACTACTCTGTATTGCTCTGAGTCTAATAAAGACTTACATCTTTGATATGAAAAGCTTACCAATGTAAAAGTCTGCCAACTAAAGACTGGACACTGAAATCAGATAACGGGCTTCATTAAATTTTCTGAGAGGGCCAAAACTGAGTATTTCTCATTTGAGGTACCACCACCTCCTCATACAAATAGATCCCACTGTTTTGTACCCATGAGCTGCACCGGGGGTATGAAAACGGGCTGGGTAGAGAAAGAATGGTTTAGATGAAGGTGTCTGTAAATATTTTAATGTATAAGTGACAGTTTCTTTAGCGGTAGTATAACACGATGCCTGTGTCTATGAGAAGCTACAAGACCATGCGTTAGTATGTTATGTGTTTGGCTGTTCATATTGGGTTGAAGTGCATCCCATTTGCCTCCTGAACTTGTCTTTAGGATGCTTTGTGGACTTCTACAAGAGAAGGGGAACCCTACAGGGGTACAGACAGGGGTTTCCATACATGAAGGCATAATGTCATTGTTTGTGATTAATTATGCAGTACACTTGTGCCTGTGAAAGCAGTTTGGTTGGCTGGAAGCTTTAGATGAGCTGTTGATAGCTCTGTATTATTTGTTTTTGTTTTCATCACATATATAGTACATAGCTGATTTCAAGTCTAGTTTTAAAATGCCAAGTGAATGTAAAACATTTCTCAATAAAATTAATTAAGAAATTAGTATAGTAATGCTTAGCACTCACTCTGTCAGTATGCACCAAATGCTTCACATAACCACAAAAACACTGACCAGTAGACTCTGGCACGTGGGGTTTTACATTGGTGCAATTTATCCCTTACCCAGGACCTCAACTAATTGCTTTGGCTTTAGTATAGGCTGTTTTCAGATGCTTTTGAACATGGTTTGTAATGTTTTGTATATGAGAGCATAAGATTTGACTGAAATCTTTTCCAGATGTGTTTAATTTGCTTGCTCAAAACTGAATTTAGCTGAAGTCCCCTTGACTCTTAGTATTTGAGCATGGATTCTGAGGTTTGGGGGGGACTTTTAAATAAAGTGAAATCTTCTTTTCAAACTAGTTGGTAAAATTAAGGCTCTCCTTGATTCTTGAGGTTGTGTGTTTCTAGTGCTGCTATTCTAAAGGTGGTGCAGGTTAGATGTGGGGTTATTTTGTTTACTTTTAAATCTGTATGAGCAATTAAATTTTCATGAGAAATATTTGCTATGTTGCTTTTTGCCTTATGGTTGAAGCAGTACTGTCAATGGCATTTTTTGGCAACCTTATATCAAAAGGAGAATTATTTTTTTTCCAGTTATAAACTTCCCTAAATATTTTCTGTAGATTAAGCATTGCCTTCAGATTTCCAGATATCTATTTAAAAACCAAATTAAATTAAAAACTGATCTTTTGACTCTTAGCCCGTAATGTTGAAATATCTTGGTATCTTGAGAATGATAGAACTTAAAAAGTTCTCAGGTTGTTTGGAGGAAACCAGAGACAGTATTTATTTCCCATCAACTTTAATAAACATGTTTTCAAGTAATCTACAGTTGATATAATTGGCTACTCTTAAAAAAAAGAAGTCATATTTTCTTTTGTATATATGTATCTTAAATCAATTATATGTTTTTCTGTCTACATTTAATTTTTGATAAACAACATTTTAAGATATCGCCTGCAGAAGTTTTCAGAGGCTAACTGTAGGGATTTGGAGAATTTGCAAGCCTGGAATTACTTATTTTGTGGGAGACTTGTGGATCTGAGCTTCAGGGATTCTTGGTCAGACTTCTATCTGTCCTTGTGCAGCATAGTCTTCAAGGATGCCGTTTACTTTCACATTTAGAACAACACAGACTTTAGAAAAAAAAAAAAATAGCAAATCCAAAATGAGACTGAAGCAGGACAGCCTTTGTAGTAGCCTGCTGATCTGGACTGAATTTTAACAGCAAGCAACTGTCATTCTTGTTGCTGCAGTGTTTGTTATATGTCTGTATTTTTCTCTAGAAAATGTTCTCTGTTGACCTAGATTTCTTCTCTTGAAATTTACTGCTAGAAATCTTTAAAGGGAATAAGGAGCAGGCAATCCTTCCTTAACATCTTGCTGTACAGTGAGGACATTTCCAGTGTCAAAGAGCACCTGGTCCTCCTGCTAGGGAGTGTGTATTTGTGTTCCCTCTCTGATCCTCACTGTGTTATCCTTCTTCTCAAAAAAGACCTGTTGACCTTATGTAAGACAGTACTGTGGGGACTTGTAAAAGTTGCACAATTGTCAGGAGAAGTTAGGCTTTGTTATACTTAATAGCTTTTTATTTATGTGTTGATTAAATAGCAGATTGTTTTTATGCCAAAATCTCTTTGCATATAGCTTAAAAATCAGGTGGAAACTTGACATTGTTGCTTTAACGGTGCTAGAATGAGTGTGTCTGGTAAATTAGAACAAATAAATGTACTTGTGGTGTACTGTCTATGGGGAAAATTAGTTTTCATTTGAAAATGTTGGAGTGTTAGCAAATTGGGAATGTTAATTTATCCTTGTTCATGCTCACAGGCTTTTTATTCTTAGGTGTTTAGCACATGTGACTGTTTAAGCTCCTTTGTTATTAAAATGCCAGTCCTGGTTGGCCTTATAATGATTATTAGTGAGAATGAGAGAGTATACCCAGCCAAACACTGCGTGGGTATTTGAAACCAGTTTGAAGCAGATGTAACATGGCTTGTAGGAGGTGTTACTTCAGTGTTGTCCTGCAAGCAGTATTTATTTTCACAATTAGTCTTGATCATGGGTTTTTGCTAAATTTGTCCTGTATTTTGAATGACTTGGGATGCGTAGCTTTACTCTGTATATGGAATACAGTCCGTATGTATTCATTGGAAGTTGTTTGTCCACTTGTAATATCTGATGTACCTACAACAGTGCAGTTCAGGTAATGTAACTGTATCTGTGCCACATTTGGTGTATGTATAGTTAGACTTCTAGTCATTGAAGGTCTCCCCAGAAAAATACATTTTCTTATGCTCAATATTCAGGATAGTTTGGTTTTTTCAATTGCCTATCTTTTTATGTGTATGCTTATAGCAATATCCAAAAGCTAGCTCTGTTTTAAAGTTAATTGAATGTAATAGAATTCTACTGGGAGCAAATGCTGAGCAAGAAAATAGAAAATATATCGTAACTGAAGTCAAGGGAATTTGGATGGCTTATACCAGCTGATTATTTGACTCTTATGGTTCAGTTTGTGTAGGATAAATTGTTCACAAAAATGTTAATAGTTACAAGACTTTTTTTTTTTTTTTAAGCCACTTCCATCTCCCACATAACTAGCTAAACTAGGAGTGATTTCTAACGGTCTAAAAGAACCACATTCTTTGCATTAAAAGAGTAAATCTTCACTACTGGCCACAACATAGGGTAGCACAATACCTATTCAGAAATCATGAACTAATTTTGCAAAAATATACTTAATCACTCTGAAAGACAGAACTTTATCCATATGCAAATTCTGTAATCAATACCACATCCTCTTACTGGAAACGGGAGATAACGCGTCTGTCTCCCCCTTCCTTGTTCTGTAGTACTCTAACCTGGCTTATTTCTTGGGCGTTTTGATTTCTTTCCCTTTGAGAGAAATTCTAAATGGCATTCATATAGCAAAACTGTGAAGGGACTGGAGATAAATTCTACACTGTTTATAGCATAAAGAGGATGAGGGAAGTCCAGATATTTTTCCATGCTGTTGTATAGGCTTTTGAGTACCCCTGGGCAGATATTTTGGTGACAAGTTAATCTGGAAAAGCACAGCTTGTCACTGTGCCTCACCCCTAAGTTATAGGACTCTCTGATCTTGATAGCGAGGATGAAATAACTCCCCTTGTGTCAGGAGGCAAACTTTGCAGGTGTCAACCCTTCACCCAGGAAGCCATTCTGGCTGGTGTGTTTTGTGGAATTTCATTAGTCCTTCAGTGAGTTTCATCCCCCAGGAGCTACTGTCATCCTTTAAAACATTCTCCTTCTCCTTTCTTTCTTAAGCCAAATGGAGCTAGGTGTACTATCTCAGCAGTACTGCCTGAAGTGCTTATGCAAAAACTGGGGCAAGAATATAAAATCTCTAGGCCAGAAAGTACTTTGTAGACTCACACTAGAAATCATGAAGCCTGAGTCATGCCATTACTGATTTCGTCCGAAGCTGAGGGGAAGAAATAAATCTTGAAAGAAACTGTTAAGGATTAATTTTGAGAAAGGTCAGCTTCTCGACGTTTTCTGGATTCCAGAAATACTTGTTCATTCAGTTTCAATGCTGTTGGCAGTTTGAAATATGGGCTTGGACTTGATGGGGAGAGGAGTAATCTATTAATCAGCATTTTATCATCTACAACTGCTTATCTTCCCTTTTCTGTAATTCCTCTTTTTAGTTGTACATCAGCATTGTCTGCGTACTTCATATCATCCAT
>NW_010294565.1:110012-145594 GCF_000700745.2 Antrostomus carolinensis
CAGTTTGACTAAACTCAATAAAGCAACGGAGAAGCAGAAAATTATTGCAATAATCTTAAATCTTTAATGATAGTGGAGTGAGTTAAATATATATCATTTTCTTTACTCATTACTGTAGTGATAAAGCTCTGTGCTAGTACGTGGTTCTAATGTGACGTAGAAAGTATCTTCTTATTCTGTTAGTAAAAATCTTTTACTGAATACCAGAGTTCCAATAGAACTTGGAGAATACTTCTTCTAAACTTCATAAAAAAAAAAAATTAACTGAGCTTTTGAAGGAATTAACTTCACTCCAACTGTGCCTTTCCTATGTTTGACAACCAAAAAAAAAATTTAAAAAAAAAAAAAATGTTTTGAATGAAAGAGATTCAGCTGTTCCAAAGAATGAATGACATCCATTTTTATCCTGGTTAAAAATAATTGCAGATATTTCATTAATGAACTGTAGTCTTCTCTTATAAGAAGAGATTAAAATTTGATGGGAATGCAGGAAATGTTCTTGCTGCTATTTGTGTGAAAGTTTTCCCAGCTTTGGCAGAACTAGACAATGCATAAGCTTTATTAGAATTGTCTGACAAATGTTCTGAACAAACAAACAAAAAAAAAAAAATAGGGTCACCCTCTGCAACAGAGCAGCCCTCTAGACAAAGTGTCTGGTCTGAAATAGGAAAGTATGAGATCTTTCCAGCCAACAATTAAGAATGTAGTCTCCTTCCAAGAAAAAGCTCAATTATTTCTGCTGACAAAGTCTCAAATTCATCCCATAGCAAGCACTACCCCAGGGCTGCGGGGACTGAGCGGAGCTCTCCCAGCACATTTGCCCTGGGCCTAGGGGTTTGGATTAGACTGGACCTTAAAGCAAAACCAGAGATGCTCTTCCTGTCCTTGCTGACATAAGGCTCGGCAAAAGCAGGGACGACGGGAGACAGATGAGAGAAAGATGAAAGACTTGATCTGAGAATTGCAAGCTGGTGAGGCTGGAGTAGATTAGAACTGCCTGGATGTCATGGTGGGAGGAAGAGTAGACCCAGATGTGTGGAGGGGTGGGACAGAGAGGTGGAAACACGAACTGTATGGGGCCCCGGAGCAGAGTGGTAAGCGGGTGCAACAGGACATGGAGCAGAGGCAGAAGAGAAGACAATGCTGGAAGACCACGTGTAAGATGAGGTGAACAGAGGAGGTCCATGAACAAGGTGTCACATTAGCCCCACCAGAAATGGGACAAAACCACAATTCCTGCATCACAGATTTCTCTGCTGTTACTGTTAATATGTTTCAAGTAGGTTTACAGGTATTTTCTAAGTTTAAATCCCTTTGCTTAGTTTACACAATTCTGTGTTGTGTATTCAACTCTGCTTATTAAATTTTGGGGAAGTAATTTAAGGTAAATTAATGTAAGGCTGAATTAGGAAATTTAAGAGGGAGCTGAAGGAACAGGTTCAGATTAATTGATTGTCTTTCTCTATTTCTTTTAGCCTAGGACATCCATGTGCAGAAACTATATCAAGGTTAAGATTTTGAGACTTGACTTTATAAGTTCAGAAATAGTGGAATCACTTGTGCAATGATGGATGGGGCTATGCAGCAGCAGAAGGGAAAAGACAGCAATGTTATGGCAGTCAATTTGACAGTTCTTGCAAGAGGACTGGCTCAGAACACACACTGCCTCAATCAGTGAGAAACTTTCCAGGTTAAATGTAACCCATGCATAGAAAAACAAATCTCTTTTTTTGGTGCAAGGGATGTAATATGAAGTAATTGCTTTTAATTTGACTGTTTTGAGCAAGACTGAACTTTGCAACTTCAAAGCATGTGTAACTATTGGTTTTGTTGCTTTATACATCTCTTCATAGTCCCAAGAATTCTGGGCATGTTTTAGATAAGTGGTGATTATGAAAACAATTTATGGATTAACATGGATTAAATGGAGGTTCTTTCATAGGAATGTTTCAGCAGTAGGAATGAATGGCTTAAATGGCACTTGTATAGTTTCTTAAAACTGCACTTTCTGATGTGGATTAGACTTACAATCAAAGCCCTGATTTAAATTCTCCTTAATAACTTTTCCTTTCTGTACCCTCTAAATTACTTTGTCTATTCTAGATAAATTGATCTCATCAAGAGTCAAAAGGACATATTTTGTGAAGCATCAAATCTTTCTTGTTAAAGTCTAGATTTATTAACTTTACATTATGAAGTTAATAAACGTTGTCCCTCTTTCCTTTCTGAGGCCTTTGAGGATGGAATTAACTGAATGCTTAGAGGTTTAGGACATTTATGTGTAATGAGTAGTCCTTAAAAATGAATCACATCCTTAACTTAAGGGCTGACACCCAATGTTTGGAAAAGGCATCTTTTTTCTTATTTGAAGAAGACTATTTGGGACTTTCAGATGTGCTCTCTCAGACATTCAGTGTGTAGTAGGATGTTCAGCTCCTTGCTTCAGGCTCCAAATGGAGATTTAATGAAATGAATAGTTTTAAAGCACCAGTCTAAACATAATTAAAGCCAGATGTGTTACTGAGATTGTAACCTGTATCCCCCAGGGAAACCTCCCAGCAAATTTAAAAGGACAAAGAGTAATCTAGCAGCCCAGACCTCATATGTGGTGCAGGTACGTACGAGATAATAGAATGGCAGAAGATTTGATATACACATTTCAGAAACAATATCATCTCTTTGTGCTCCTGAAGGTGCCTCAGGAAAAACTGGGAAATGTTCAAATGCTCAAGATGTCTGCTGATGACAGCTGTCATTCAAGAAAAAGACAAGTTTTCAATGATGAATTAAAGTTATTTGCCCTGTAAAACACTATTCCTTGTATGTGCAAGCCACTCTGCAGCATAGCTGATTTTTACTTAGAGCATTTAGGATACACTACAAATATCTGGACCTAAGAATGTCATGTATTCAGAGTCACAAATACATAAAGGTCTATGTGAAAAAAACCTAATACCATATATTTTTAAAAGGATTTCATGTCAATACTAACGTTCTAGTTGTCAGAGGTACAATTTCAATGAAAGCAATATTTGAAATTCCTTTGATTTGCATGAGTAAGAATATATTTTTTCCTCTGGGACTATTCTTTTGAAGGATCCCAACCAAAGTACTTGTGAGTTTTGCCTGAAAGCTATAGTTAGCAATAATTTAGCTAAAAGTATGTAAGAAAGAATGTTTTATCCTACTGTAAGTGTGTGATGATGCATTGTGGGAATATATAGACATCTGTTATGCTTATATAGCAGTTCCTAGCTGTAGTAATAGTAGATCACTTCAGTCTTCTCTGTGAATTAGGCAATATTAGCATCGCATTTTGTCAGTGGAGTTTGAGACATTGAGCAGAAGAGCTGTGTTTTTCACTTTTTTTTTCTGGGAAACTTTTTCAGTTATAATTGCTTAACCTCCTACCTCCCTAAACTTCTTAGAAAACTTTGGAAGTAGGAGACATTGAGCAGGAGAGCTGTGTTTTTCACTTTTTTTTTTCTGGGAAATTTTTTCAGTTATAATTGCTTAACCTCCTATCTCCCTAAACTTCTTAGAAAACTTTGGAAGTACTTCAGTTTTAAAGTTCAGCTATATTCTAGGACAATGTGGTCATAGTTTTGAACTTAGACTCTCCCTCTGTTTAGGATTGTGCCTGGAAGTAAGGAAGAACGAGTGTGCTGAAAGCTCTCCCAGATATTTTCCATCATTTCAGCCCAAGGGAGGACACACACTGCTCCGACTGAATAAGCGCCTGCTCCATTTTTGCATTGTTGAATTGCATCTGTGGGAAATTCAGTCACTCTGTGCCCTGAAATACCTTGGGAAATGAATCAGTATGTGTAGGGCTTTGCTGTGGCGACGTCTCTGTGAAGATTTACCTCATTCAGGCTCCTGTTTCTGGTTACCTAAGCTGTAAAGCTTGAATTTAAATGTCTTGCCCAAAGTTACCTAACAATCCTATTGTGGAGTAAATAATTTAAACTGATATCTCCAAAGTTGCTATCCTCCCATTTGCTGTCAATACACTGATTAGAAGCTGTCTGAAGCAATAAGTTATTACTTTAACTCTTCCTGAACTCAACAGGAGCTGTTTTGAGTGTGACAGCTTCCAGCATGGTGCCTCTTACCAGGCAATTTGCAGTTGAGTTGTAGAGAAGCAGCACAAGAGCTGCAGCTGTGCTGCTTCTGGTGAGCCCCATGCCAAGTGCTGCCAGTCATTTGACTCTCCAGCTCTGAGGTCTTATGGGCTGAAGGGAGGAACTGGAGAGATATTTTTTGTTTTTGTTAGTTCTCAATATCCTTTTCTACCTATGGAAAAGTACTGATTTACGTGGGGAAAAAATAACCCTTACCTTGGCAGAAGGTAGCTTTCCTATCAGCTATTCTTTTTTCTCTCTCTTTAATTTTGTTCTTTGAACCCAGTTTCTGATAACATTGTCTTATCTTTATATTTGGAGAACTCATAATCTTGCCACAGTGCCTGTGCCCAGTTCAAACCTATCATTTTTTTACAGGTATTTTCTTTCATTTCTAATGTTATTGTTAACATATTTTTATTAAGTAAGCTATAGAGCTCATATCAGGCTATTTCACAATATGTATTCCTAATCTCCATAAAATTAACTCTGTGAATATATATCTTCTGGTAATTCAAACTTTCTTTTCTCTTTCAACTGTCTGCTTTTTAAAGTTGTCATAATCTTGATTCAAATCTACCTGGTTATCAGTTGATATAAACAGGTTTATTAAGGTTTCTTATTTTCTCTGTCTGACAGATCTCATATTTAGTAATGTTTTACTTCTACCTTATTGATCAAAAAATCCTGTTGAGTCATTCGTCTTTTTCTTCTAGTTTTCAGAGCTTGTTGCTCAAATGATTTAATAGTTCATTTTACATTACAGTATTTGTAACTACAATCTCTTATGTTCTAATTTAGTTGTAGGGAATACCACTAAATTCCCTTCTAAGACAATCAATATTTACTAAGTAATATATGTCTGTCAGTGTCGTAAATTAATCTTCCCTCTTCTGAAGGTTTCTAGGACTCCACTCTGCAGTTCTCTAATGACTTTTAAGAGTGAAAAAACTTCTGCATCCTTTTAAGACACAAGAATTTTAGGTCTATGACTTCCCAATCCCCATCGAGTATCTTTGAGAGGCAACTGCTGTAAAGTATCTGAAATATCTACATGATCTGCAACATCAAGACCTTAAAAAAAAAAAAAAAAAAAAAAAAAGCCAGGAAAGGGTCTCACCTGGACAAACTAGAGATAAGCAGAAGCCGTTCTGTAGGCATTCTGAACTATGCCTTTCCATTCCTCATTCCCAGGGGAACCTGCTTTTGCTTATTCTACTTATCTATATACTTATGTATGTATATGTTGGTAAAATTGGCAGAAAGTGTTAATTTGTTTATGTGTTTATACAGGTAGGTAGGTACAAGTCATCTTCTTTACTACAGTACAGAAAAGGAGGGGAAAAAACCTATCCTGAAGGTTGTTTTAGTAAAGACTTTAGGGCTTTTTTTAATGTGAATTATGCCCTGGTGCCATCAAATCACAAAATATTATTTCCTGGCTGTTATCCCACTGAGAGTTTCAACAAGAAAATGATGGGTCTGATGTCAGTGTAACTCTGGGGCTATATTGTAACTTTACTGGTTCAAAACTGTTTTTCTTAGTTCCAGCACCACAGCTGTGTTAAGATACAGGTGCATGTTGGAAATGAACACAAGCATTCAGAGTTCTTGTAAAATCTTCAACTTTTCTGAAGAGTGCAGGCTGGATGCCCTGACACAGCACAATTCCTACTTCCTACTCTTGGAGCTCATGTCTGAGGACTGATACAGCTGTCTGTCCCACGTTGCTTTGTGGTGAGCATTGAATGCAGCAAGAGGCAAAGGAGTGCACAGTGCCTCCTGGCCCTCCTTTTGTGTTATGTCTCCATCCTCTGCCTCCCAGAGCACCAAAAGTAGCCTTGAGGTCTCAGTAATAAGTGTTGGCCTTACCTCTACATTCCCTGACTAGGTATTTGACTAATTATGAGTGTGTTAGGCTAACAAAAACCTCTCTCATACCTGCTGACATGATGAGGGACCTGAAGAAATATACCTTCTACTTAACATCTTCTAGGGATAAGCAGTTTCCACTCACCTGCATCTGCAGGCTTCAGTTGACTCCATAGTGCTCATTTGCATATCATTAGACATTCATTAGACATGGTGGTTTGTGGTTTTTTTCATGCATTGTCAGTGGATGTAAATTGGTACAGCTAACAAAACACCAAAAGATCAGGATGTCTTACCCTAAAAAAGCCTCAAGTTGGATGCTCTAATGTGACATAGAGTTTCCCAGGGCTTAAAGAAATCTGTACATTAATAAGGCTCATTTAGTACACAGCAGTTGGGTGGATATATATCATACTGTATAAGCTACAGCAGTGGTAGGATGCAGAGTTTCCCAGGGCTTAAAAAAAGTCTGTACATGAATAAGGCTCACTTAGTACATAAGCAGTTGAGTGGATATATACCATACTGTATAAGCTACAGCAGTGGTAGGATGAGAGACTTTGTGGTTGCTCTATAAATGGACCAAATGGAAAATAGAAATGTTACTTGAGTTAAAGGGCAGCATTGGCACCAGAACTGGCATAAACTTTCCATGGATAAATTTAATTTGGTAATGAGGAGGTTGCTAAATGCTAGAGCGGTGGGGTTGTGGAGCAACTTTCCGATTAGAGTAGTGGGGATAAGAAACCAAATTAGTTCTAAGATGAAACTTGCTCATTTATTAAGAGGTTATTATGTGGTTGCCTGTGATAGCAGGGAATTGCATTTGATGACCCAGGAGGTCCTTTCCAGTCTTACTTCCTATGAATATGCAATTGTTATGAAAATAAATAAAGCTTCTGGTGAGCTTCACTGGGTGCAAAATCATTTCTGTAATAACCTTAGGAACCTAGCTGGAAATAATTAGTAACATTACTAGTTATAATCTGAAGATACAGAAAGCTGAAGTGAATGAAGGAACAATGTGGAGAGTCTTTTACTCTCTGGATTTGGGTGGCAAAATTGTGTATGATGCACTTCCTTGAAAGGGTAATTTCTATTAAAGCAATTTGCTTTATGTCCTTTGCTTGCATTTACAACAGAAATTATTGTTTGGAACCGTATGTTCCCTCTTCTATTGTACTGTATCTGTGTGCATTTTTAGCTATCCATCCCATGATCCTGTGCTGTGTATTTAAATGATTGACAATAGAAATTGCTGGCATTTACTGAATATCCAGAATTAACTTGTCCAAGATTTCCTTCCAAGCATGCACTCCTTGCTGTTGCAGTCATCAGTGGTTCCTGAGTGACCTTCTGATCTTCAAGTCTTTCAGATGGCTGCCTGACTTGTGCTTGTGCTGATAGAATATGTATCATCCTGAGGTTAGTGAGGCTGCTGGCTGTATTTCTGAGCAGATCAGACCAAACAAAGCAACACTGCTGGAAATCCAAATATGTTCTGTAAAGCATCATCAAAATATTAACAATAAATCACAGGACTCTGTGTTGTGCTACAAATCCTCTGATTCAGTGTGTCGAAAAGGAACTATTAGGCTTCCAACTTGGGATAAAATAATCACAGGAAAATAGGTGGATCTGTCAAGTTGTTAAAAGATAATGCTGAAATATGCAGCAATCTACTCGGCAATAAGGCTGTCAAAGATTGTAAATATTAGTCTAGAAAATGGGAAAATAGACAATTTTTTATATTAGTGCTTGTGAAAGTAACTTGTATTTTACTTTGCATTTTAATATTTACATCCTTAACCCACACTGGAAGGTTAGAGCCAAACAAAATATGCAGAAGCTATTATGTTAAAAAAAGAAAACCCACACAAAAAACCCCAAAGCCCCAACAACCCTAAATCCATGCTGTGTGACTTTGCAGAACAGAAATACAAATAAATGGTTTGCATTTAAAAAAGAAAATATATTACTCAGGCAAGTCTAGTTTTAGTCTAAACAAATCTTTAAGGTTAATTTACAATACAAAATCCTAACAGCTCTGGAGACCTGACAAGTAGGAACAAAACTTCTTCCCACAAAATTACAGTCACCTTTTCCTTTATCAATTGCTATAAGTCTCCCCAGTGCACTTAGTGACCTGAAAGATGGTTAGAATACACTGACTTGCAGTGGCAAAAGGATCACTGGTGACACCAAACTTGGACAATTCCATACTCAAACTATGTGCAACGTGCAAACACAAAACCTACATTTTTCAGGTTTTTTAGTATCATATGGGAATTCACTTGCAAAACAACGTCAGTGCTTCTGGGGTTGCTGGTAATTCACCAGTCTCACAAGTGCAAAGGAGCAGTAATGGTGCGGCATCACTATTACTTGGTGCCTACTAGAAGAATGTGAAGAATTCTACAAGTGCTGTAGAGTGCATGAAGGTGTTTTCAATCCGCTGCAGATGTTCACATTCCTCAGAGTTTTAGACATATGGCTCAGACAGGAAGAAATTCATTGTCCTCTTTAACTTCTCAAAGATCATTAAAAAGTGATGCACTTAACTATGCTGTGCTTTATTGTCATTGTTCAGTGCAGAAGAAATGCAAGCCTGTAAGATATGAGGTAGGCGTAGTTGGTGGTGCTTCCTAGAGTTAAGGTTACCTTGTGTGTCCATTTTGTAAGATTTGTTTCTGCTGAGTTGAGCTTTGTCAAGCTGAAGTATGCTTGGCTGCTGCTATGGGATGAATTTGAGGCTTTGTCAGCAGAAATAATTGAGCTTTTTCTTGGAAGGAGACTACATTCTTAATTGTTGGCTAAAAAGCTCTCACACTTTCATATTTCAGACCAGACACTTTGTCTAGAAGGCTGCCCTGTTGCAGGGGGTGAGCCTTTTTTGTGTGTGTGTGTGTGTGTTCTTATAAGAATCCAGCTAAATCTAGTCATATTACTGACTTTGATTTTATTTGCATGTGCTTTGTTAGATGCTGAGTAGGCTTCTAAGTGAGAAGGTATCACTTTTCCTGGACCTGCCTTAGCTCAGGGATACGTTCAGACCAGCAGCTGCTTTGTGGTACCAGTAAGGCATCCTGACTTACAGAGTGGGCAGCTGAACACTCCACTGCTGAAGCACTTCTACCATGGCACTGAGGTAGGATAGCCTCCAAAGACTAAATGTATGCTGCTCACAGCTCAACAACTGAGGTGGTCTTTTAAAGATAATTAAATATTAAGCCTTGAATAGGCTTCAGTATCCTATCAGTAATTGAACAGTATTCTATTTGCCTGTGTTTACAGCTGTGTGCTAAGCCAGGTGCATTTCATCGTTTTGGTCCTTTCCATGCTGGTTTTCTCATACTGTGCAGCTTCATGTGTAAGCAGTTGCATTAGGTGACAGCCCCGTGTGCTTTCCATCTGTCTTTGCCATAACAACAAGCTACATGCAATAAATGCATCTCTATTCTTAAAATGAGGGAGGGCAATTGCGGAGGCATTTTGCAGTTGCCTATTGGGAATAATCTGTCCAGGATATGCTTCATAATTCCTTCAAGCTTTCTTGACTACTGCTTACTACTTTCCCCTGACCCCACCCCCCTTTAATTACCTACTGTGTTTCCTATGCATGGGTCTTTTCCCTTGCACCCTATATGTAGCTTTATTTAGGGTTACAGGATTTTATGATCCTGCATGGTCTCCTGAAACTGTTCTGCACAAAAACTTGTGGCTTTTTTTTTTTTTTTTTCCCAGAACTATACAAACTTTGCAAATGGATCAATTTTAGGGACCTACTTAAGCCACTCCCAAAATTGCCTTGCTGGAGAAAAGGGATGACTTTCCTTTGGGAAAGGCAATGTTGCCTTTGAAATTTGTTGCTCTGTCTCTTGATCTGGTAAAAGCAAAGGACTGTACTGCTGGATGTGCCTAGATGGTAGTTAATGTGGAGCTAAGGGCAGTGAGAGCACCAGGAGCACCAGCAACCTCTGTTACTTGGCTGCTGTTGGGAAGATGAGCCCCACAAGTACCTCAGACCTCTCAGCGATCATCTCAGCATGCTCTCCAGCACTAAAACACAAGACGTGAAGTGCTGTGTTAAAGATCATACAGCACATCAATAACTATGTGGGGAGAGTAATTTTAATTTGATCACTGTGGTCTTGCAATTATGGCTGTCGTTGCTTTGCACTAACTGCCTCTCTAACATGAAGTGAGTCTCCTGCCTTTCTGTTGCTAATAGTCTAGTCTCTTGATGTGAGTGTATGCAACAGGTTGGTCACTTTGAGGAGGGAGAGAGATGGCAACCAAAGGCATAAAAGCAGGCTGCATAAAGGACAGGCAGGTACATAATATCAGCTAAAGACTGTCTTTTTCTTCCTTTTTTTTTTTTTTTTTAAAAAGGGCAGAACTCAGATCTTCTGGTTCTTTGCCTAGTCCACTAGGCAGCAGTTTCTAGTAGTGTGTATTCATTATTCACTATAAATTTAGAAGTTATTCTAATTACACAGTGCTGTAATCCTCCTGCTGCTCTAGATCAGATGTCTTCCAGTGTAAACAAAACCCCGTCAGACTTGAAGTGGGTCACATCAAGAGACATTGCTGCACATGATAGTATAGTCCAATGAAATTGGTTCTAAAATGGTGCCTCTTGGCAGGGGAATGGGACACTGGGCTGCAGCCTACACTTTGAAATGGTCACTGTATTGGGAGAGCATGAAAATTCAGCATTTATCAATGCTACGTTTTTATTTCAGGGTATATTGTAGGTGCTGCATTTACACAAGAAACTCCATGTCTTTCATGTGCTTTGCCTATCAATGCTACACAAAAATTTGAGTGAAATACACTTCCAAAAGTCCATTTGCAGAGCAATGAAATGAAACCATCTTAATCTAACAGTATGTAAAAGTGTATAAATTTGACAGTGACATATGGATGTATAATTGTACAGCTGATGTACTGCATTAATAAGGTTCCAAATATTTCTCGGGAATGCAGCTATGCAGTGACTTTCATTCCACAAATCCATCAGAACAGCATATCTATGAAAGTATATTCTTTTGTGTTTGGAAGACACTTGTTAAGCGTTAGCACTGGTAGTCGTATATGGTTCAGAGAGTCCCTGTAAGGCCAGAGAGGGCTGAATTTGCCCCATTTGCACTTACTGTCATTGAACTATCAGCTGTTATGATTTAATATTTCTGTCAAATGTCAGACTCCAGACTGAAAGGACCACCTTGGCTGTGAGGTAGTTTGGTGTGGGCTTTGCTATCTCTATGTTTCTGGTTTGGAAGGGATTTGCAGGGGGTGTTGGAACAGGTAAGACCATGTACAGCTGCAGGCAAGCAGAGGCAGAAACCCAAAGCACCAAAAGAGCAGACAAAAGTGTAGACATGTGCTAGAGATGAGGATTCTGGGGAGAGGGACCTCAGAAGAGATCTTCAAGTTCTAACTCCAGACTGTTTTCATAGCTCAACTCTCTATATGAAGGATCCCTTTTTGCAGTCTGTGCATTGTTGCTCACAGTCCCATGTGTATGTAAAATAATGAACAACCCAGGGCTTGATGGAGAGCTATATTTTTCTGTAGACAACTGGAATTCAAAGCTGATGGAAATGTTGAAACATGCCTTGAAGACTTACAGCTACATATGTAAACTGGGTGCATGCCAGGCTCTCACTTAAGATCAGCAGAGTGGCTAGATGAGCAGACAAGTGAGGAAAAACTCATCAGAGTTTTAAGAAGCTTGAAAATAATTTTTTCATCTTGTGTGAACAGTTCAGAGTTTGTTAAAAAAACCAAGCAACAACCAAACAAAACAAACCAACAAAATCTAAACCAACCCACACCTATTTCTTGTTCCATTTCTTAGTAAGTATCTTCAGACTAATTTTTATTGTCCTAATGTTAACATTTAACATCTTCAAAATCAATCACCTCTCTTTTCTGAAGAACTGTTTAAATGAACATTGAGGTAAATTTAATTTTAAAGCAAAACCACCACACAATAAAATTAAATATTTGAACTAAAATGAAATTTAAATAAATGGCAGCATGGTCCTTGGCCAGCATTTTGTGTAGTGATAAAGCAGTGAGTTGAGGCCTTTGGAAAGGTGAGGCTGAGACTGCTTAATGGCCGAGAGCATTGAATGAACTCTGCAAGACTCTGCCCTCATTTCAGGCAGCATGGTGCAGCAAGAGCAGAGCTATAAGGTGGAGCAGTTAAGTGCTGAGGTCCCATTGCCCATGTAATATGCAGTTGAAAAAAGTTGTCTAGTCCAGTTGATCAGATATTGATGAGTGGTTGAAGTACATTAGTGGCAGTCTTCCAGTTTTGTTTCATACAAAAGGAATCTGTTTTGTGCTCTGAAACTGCACCTCAATGTGAAAGACTGCAAAAAGGAGTGACTGGCATGTATACTTCAAAAGTACACAAAAGGAAGACCTAGAAAGAAACTGATGAAGGAGAATATGGAGCAAAAAGTAAAGGCAATCTAACTGGGATCAGATTTTCTCATCAAGATATGTTGATGTGACAATAAGGAATTGAAAAACTACTGCTATTATATTAGACTTTTGGGGGATCTGTGCTGGAGAAGAGGTCTGACGTGAGGGGAGCCTGAGTTTGTGCACTCAAACTCTGGAGTTACGTGTGTCTCTTTTCTGACCAAGTGTGCGAGTGTCTGGGCAACTGGACATTGGAAAAAGGGAAAACGTTTGTCCCAGGTAGTATGTGCATACCCAAGTTACACTGCAGCAAAACCTCCCCATCCTTGGAACCCCTGGTTCACCTTGATAAAAGCTTTTATCAACATAGCCAACATTAAAGATATATTTTCCTTTATCAGATCTAAGTAAGGGTCACAGAGAACAAATCTTTGTGTAGGAACCGTTTAAGGTTCTCAAAGTGTATTTGTTGCACATACTTGAGAAAATCTAGAACAAATTCAACTGCCTGCACAAGACAGTCTATTTTACACTGACAATGCAAAAAGCCAAGGTTTTTCTGAATTATTCTGAATATTGACTATAATGAGAACCCTTTAGCTTAACTCTAAGCAAACAGATTTAAACAATCATTAAATTTCTTACAACTCTAATAAAGTACAAGAAATGAACCAATATTTAAGATTCAAGTTTATAATCCAACAAATCTTTAAAATTCTCTGTTGTTCCCAAAGCCTGAATGAGAAAGAGGTAAGTCCATCATGATCATGGAATTCAGATACTTCAGACTGAGACCAGCCAAGGTAGTTTTCAATCCCTTCTCACCTAATAAAAAAGGAAAATTGCTGCTACATATTGTTAAAAATAAGTGTGTGACTAAGTGAAATGCTTTAGTAGCCAAGTTTCCTGACATACTTACCTGTACTCCACCAGACTGGGGACACAAAAGGTGGGAGACATTTATAGTCCTTAAATGCAAACGTTCTCCGTTTCCTTGCTGGGTCTTTGCATACATATTTGCAAGTGTTGGGCTGAGAAGTTGATAAGACTGAAATTTTGGAAGGAAAGTGGAGAGGTCAAGTTGAGTTCAGCATGTGAATTGATAAGAAGAAAATCCGTATCTGATTCTAAAATGAAAAGTGTTATCTCTTTTTGGAGACTGATGATTAGTTTTGGCGAAATGGGAAACAGAATGGCAAATATTCCAATGCTTTCAACACTGACTTTGTGGTGTAGAAAGATGTGAAAGATACTGATTTTAATAGAGTAGTAAGGATGCTAAAGAGCACATATCATCTTTACCAGCCTGGATAATTACAAAAAAAAAAAAAAAAAAGAAAAAGACAATACTGATCCTGTGTGTGAAGGACCATAGGATGTCTGATCAAAGTACCAAAACTTGAGTCATAATTATAATTTTTATGTCAGTTATGAAATGTACATTCGTTAATGGTTTAGCTAATGCAGTGGAATGCCTTTCCAAAGCTGATCAGGTTTCATTTCTGCACTTTATCAGCATGAAGTAATCTGAGCCTTTTCATTTCTGGGTACTCATCTGTGCTGAAGAGAAATCTGTTAATTAGAGCCTTCTCTCAATATGGATTTTCTTTCTTTCTGTGTGTGTGTATGTGAGTGGAATCAGTCTTCTAACAAAGCAACCAAGTCTGTATTAAATGCTCTGTGGCAGTGCTGGATTTGCAGCCACAGAATGCAAACCTGTCACTTTTTGTGTTGGGGAGGAAGGCTCTGTCTCTTCTGTGGGTGAGAGAATTGACTAGAAGAACAACAACGAGCAGTTTCATACCTGGTTCTTTGCTAGTGTCTTAGGTCATGTATGAAATCAACAAAACTGACATCTGTTTTTACCAAAGTATTTGTTGAGAGTATGGATTGCAGGGTTTATATCAGCCTGGGGTACCAGTATGATTAAACAATGACATATGTAAGCTTTTGTATTGTCTTTGTGGCCTCTAAGATATGTATGAGTAATAAGAGAATTAAGGAATGCCATAAATAACCCAATTTTCAAATGGGTCACGAGTAGATCTTTAGTCTCAATATGCAGGAGCATGTCTACCCCATTGTTAGAGTTAACTTGTTATCTGTCTTCTAAATATGCAATGGCTGCCACAGTAGAAAGGTCATGTACAGATGTTACCAAAAAAAAAGGAATAAAAGAGGAAATGTGAATATCTACCATAAAAAATCTCAAAAATTCAGTGATGATCAATGACTGATCATTGGCCAGTGAAAACTAGAGGGACCGAAAGAAGTCAGTCTTCCCTGATAAAGGCAAAACTATACAAAAGATTTTTAAGCATCTGCTTGAGATAACGGAAGACTTGGAAAGGCAAGTAGAGGAAAGAGAAAAAAAAAAAAGCTCAGGTCTGTGCATGAATCGAGGCCCCAGCAAAAAAAGATCTGAATGTTTCTTATGCACCTCTGCCACTGATTCATTATCTTGGAAAAATGTGTGATACTTTGATTTTCTCATCACAAAAGTCACTTTGCCTTGAGACCCTTAAGAGACATTCACATGGTGGGGTGGTGAAAAACAACTGTGTAGCGTGTAGTTCTGCAATGAGATTCACGCATCCCTGCAGCTGGACACAGCCTTCTCTGAGTGGCAGAGCTGGTGAGCCTGGGCGAATGGAGTCATGCTGGTGTTTCCCTCTCATGCATGGGAGTTGGATTTAACTACCTGGAGTGGGGCTGGTCCTTCTCCCACTCTCTTCTGTAGCCCCTGTCTCAGTTTAAACTCCTGTTTCTGCAGCTGATTCTCTGTGAGCAAAGAGTTTTTGTTCCCACTGTGAAAAAAAATTGTATGACCTCATAGTACAGGAGTTACAGAATCACAGAATATTAGGGATTGGAAGGGACCTCAAAAGATCATCTAGTCCAATCCCCCTGCCAGAGCAGGAACACCTAAATGAAATTACACAGGAAGGCGTCCAGGCAGGTCTTGAATGTCTCCAGAGAAGGAGACTCCACAACCTCCCTGGGCAGCCTGTTCCAGTGCTCTGTCACCCTCACTGTAAAGTAGTTTTTTCTCAAGTTTAAGCGGAACCTCCTGTGTTCCAGCTCACACCCATTGCTCCTTGTCCTATCGTTGGGCATCACTGAGAAGAACCTGGCTCCATTCTTATGACATTCGCCCTTAACATACTTATAAACATTAATTAGGTCTCCCCTCAGTCTCCTCTTCTCCAAGCTAAAGAGCCCCAGCTCCCTCAGCCTTTCCTCATAAGGGAGATGCTCCACTCCCTTAATCATCTTGGTGGCTCTGTGCTGGACTCTCTCCAGCAGTTCCCTGTCCTAATGTTACCAGAATGGGAAACTTCTCCCAGTTGGTGTTGATCTGTGGGACTTTTTTTCTTTTTCAAAAAATTGAAGTGGTATTATGCTATTGTATATAAATTGATGTATTTTCCCTTCCAGTACAGGTTCCTTAAATGCTAAGATTCATTTTTACATTCCTGGTTTTATTTCATTATAATTTTACCCTTCTGCAATCCAGCTTGAAACCTCTGATGGTGTCTGGCCGTTGTTATTAGATTTTTAAATTTCAATAAAATTATTCTATTGTTTATGTTAAGGGAATTAAAGGAAATCCTATTCTAATGATCATTTTTTTCCTTACAGCTGGATTACTGAGAGAAGTTATCACCTTTAGGGACTTCAAAGTTTATATGGTGTTTTCTCAAACACCAGGGGCATGTCTTGACTTGAAAATTCAAATTCATTTGAATTTCAGGCCATGTAAAATTTAGCACTGAGAATGGCAGGGGTCCAATGTAAGTGAGCATGTGGTCACACATGGAGCTTTATCAAATACATAGGCACCTCAGTAATGAATTAGTTGCACTCTTTTCAGATATTTAGATCATGGTAAACTAGCAATGCCATTAATACTTGATAGTTTAAAACTTATTTTCTTAAATATGGTGTACAATATATAATGGATAATGTAATAAAATATAACCTATATAAGCATAGGAACAATCTTTTTTACTGTAAGGGTGATCAAACACTGAAACAGGTTGCCTGGAGGGATTTTGGATTCTCCATGCATAGAGTTATTCAAGTCTCAGTTGAACACAGCTCTGAGCAGCCTGCTGTCGTTGTCCCTACTTTGAGCAAGGAGGTTGGATTAGATGATCTCCACAGGTCCCTTCCAACTTCACCTTTCTGTGATTTTATATTTGCGACACGTTCACTGTAATTTTAATAGACTGAGACTTTCTGTGCCAATCTTCATCCTGAAGCAACATTTTTATGACAAAGTTTCAAGTCCTGGTAAGAGATTTATCGTGGAAGTGCTGGCAAAACCTTTCCTGCAATGGTATAAATGTGCCACTATTATATATATAGAAGACTGACCTATAACTCATGCATGACAAAACATTAGGAATGTTTATAATTTGCAATTATCAGTAGCAGTCTCCTATGATTTTCTGTATCATATAGTCCTTTAATATCTGCTTTCAATTTCCTCTTAAATTAGTAGAATCTCTATTTCATAATGTATTCAATCTGATTTTCTCATGTTTTCAAAAATCATTATCAAAAGAACCAGCTGAGCCTACTTTTATTTGTTTGAGAGCTGTTGATATATTTTTTCTTTTATTTTTAGCTTTGTCAGTTTCTTATCTATTTTATTTTTGTGATTCTAGGATTGCATTTTATTGTTTGTACAGTGGTGCTTTTTCCTTTTGGAGATATTGTCCTCTATGTACAGTATCTATTATTTCAAACTTATAAGGCAGCTTAATTTTTGAACACACAAATTTTAGACACACAGCTTTCCCTCCTACCCTTAATGTCATACTGGATGGGGTTTGGAAACGGGAAACTATTTCAGAGACATATGTTCAAACCTGGTGAGCATTCCCCCCTTCCCACTTGGGATCTGCTGCTGCATTTGAAGAATATGAAGGAAAAAAGGATGTCGCTTTTCTATATTTCATCTTGGAGGTGGTTTCATTTCTGCACCGAGAAAAGTGATTATTTGATGTTGCCTGAGTGCTACTGAATGGGCCTAATTCTGCATGTTGCAGTGCACTCACTTCCCATTAATTTTATTGGCCGTTGGGACCACTCAGAGCTTTGAAGTCAAATTATGCAAAGCCTGTTGGGAACCTTTGTGGAGGAGAAAAGGTATTGTAATTAACCTAACCTATTTACTCTCTTTAACTCAGTGAGAGGAAAGAAGTCTGAAAAAGGGAGTTGGAAAGGGACTGAAAGGAAGAGGGAAGGCTCCTTGATTTAGGATTGCAAAACCAAACTTGTACTTGTAGAGGTCTGAAAACTTAGTCTTCAAAGAAAGGACAAACATCTGCCAGTGAGGTCTGAAAACAGTCTTCAAAGAAAGGACAAACATCTGCCAGTAAAAACAAGGTTAACTTGCTTGTTGTGATTTTTTTTTTCTTTTTTTAAATAACAGAATCCATTGTGATAGAGGAGTTGAAAAGATAAGGAAGGCAGCTGTTATGAAGATGCATAACTAGGGAAGACAT
Source organism: Antrostomus carolinensis (assembly GCF_000700745.2). Taxonomy (NCBI): domain Eukaryota; kingdom Metazoa; phylum Chordata; class Aves; order Caprimulgiformes; family Caprimulgidae; genus Antrostomus; species Antrostomus carolinensis. The sequence goes on from NW_010294565.1 coordinate 127,963, forward strand.
TTTCTTTCTGTTTTGTAATTAGGAAAAAGAGGGCTCTACTTTGTGCCTTGGATTTAGGCTGTAGCTGTAACACATGGCTGCCCCTGACTGGTTCAGTAGTCTCTGACAAGAGAGCTTGCTATGTATTTTTTTTCTAATTGCAGGCTAAAAAATGGAAAAGTTATTTTATATTTGTCTTGTGTTATAATTGTGTTTGATCTGTCAAATATGCTGTGTTAAAAATAAACAGCTTCAGGAGACAAATTATGGATAAGATTCTGGTGGTAACTGTAAAATTAATCTCAAGACACTTCTGCTTTATGGAGAGGTTTGTAGGCAACAGCGATACCACTGCCACTACATCATGTTCCATTGGCTGAGGCAGTGGGGAAATTCTGATAAAAGCCAAGAGATTTTTTATTTTTTAACCTCCTGATTGGTAGGGCAGAACTTCATCTTTTATTTTCTTTGCACCTATCTGCTCCTAAATTTTAGTGCCAATTGTTTTTATAACAATCTCTTATGTTTGTTCAGGAATACCTATCAATTTATTAAACTGAACTGCACTTACTAGATGAAATTTTAAAGAATAATCTGTAAGATCCCAGAAGCTTCACCATGCGAAGGCAGCATGCTACAGCAGGACAGAGCTGCAGAATGGAAACTATTTGAACAGCACTGTTCCCCTCCAAACTTTCAGATTTTCTGTAGTGCTTCTCAGCACTGACTAAGCATTTACTGTTCTCTAGATTATCTGAGTACTTATAAGCATATCTGATAAATTACTGTATAAATGCATGAAAATTTGCAGTATCCCTGCAAATGACAAGAATATCAGAAGTGACATAATTTATTGGGTATGATTGTTAACTGAACACGAGGTCAGTATTAGCAATTTCTTATCTCTGACAGTGAAATACTGACTTTAAACCTCACCAGACTTTAAGGTTTCTTCCTACAATGCTCTGTAAAATCTAATTAATAAATATTCTGTGGGAACTCCAGCAGCTGTGCCAGTCAGACATTAAGCTGAGTTTTATTTCTTTCTTCCATTAATAGCTTAACTCTGTATGCTTGTGGAGAAGGTGGGCTGAAAAATCCACTTTACTGGATTGCTCACGTGCATAAAGGCATGCACGTGTGAGTGTCCTCAGGAGCAATGAGCCCAACAACTTCCGCAGTGCCTGCTGCCAGATCGGCATCACTTGCACTGGGTTCCCCCAAGCATTCACAGATTCCTCTGCTCCCAGTTATAGCCCATTTCTCACTTCTGTTGCCATGTGGTGTGTGGATGCTGAATGGGAAGATTTTGCAGGCTGGTGGGGTGTGCACACTGGGGAATCTGATTTGAAAAGGGTCCCTTTAAGCCACGTCAGTATTACACCATTGTCATTTTGCTGAAGCATTTTGGGTCCTTTTCAGTTCTTCACATCATCTACTGAACTTTTAATCTGTTTCCCCGCATTTAAAGGTCCTTTGGTAAGCCTCCTGGAGAGCTACCATGCCTGCTTGCTTGCTGGAGTGCTATTAAGCTCGTTACACGTGAGATGTGCATGTAACTGATACATAAGAAAACAAAAGCAAAGTACAGAAGCCCACTTGGGAATATATGTTGGTTTGCTTTTTGACAGAGTTTTATAGTTTCCTTCTAATTAACTATAGCAATTAAAATATAAGTTACTGCCCAATATATTTTCTTTCCAGAAAGTAATTGAGTTCTCTGTGGGGCAGTCAGAGCACATATCTGTTGTCTTCAAATGACCTTTGTCTCTTAAAGTCCAGCAAAACTTCATTCATTTCACACTTTTGGGGCTGTGTAAGACTGGAGGAGAAACATTATCATTCAGAAGCCAATTCTGCTAACCCATTAGGAAAGCACTTCATTCACACTAATGGATCTACAGTCAATCAGTGACAAAGACCTACAGAAAAGCATACCTGTTTCACTGTTCACTGATCTTGCAATTTGATCAATATTATTTTGAATGAGTCTTTTTTGACTTCATCTGTAATATCTCTTCTTATAGACAGATTGAATGTATACTGTAAAACTGTACTGCAGATATTGCTAACAGGACCAGCCTTGTCTTTTACAGGTCTAAGTTCATAGTAGAAGCTCCACTTCATTCATCCACACGGCTTTATCTGTTTTCAAATGAGCTCCTATTACTCTGCAGTACCCTGAGGGAGTAATAAACATGATCTCTGTGCTGACTCTTTGAGATGTTGCTATTCTCTCTAGTAGAATTTATCAGCATGTACCACAGGCTTTCTGTATGCTTCCAAAGTGTTAGGGAAGCTTTCAGCCCTTTAAATTTTGGTGTTGTGTTCAGAGTTATAAAAATACAAGAGTGACTCTGAGTTTAACATTTATCTGTTACAGGTGGTCTGTGCCTGTGGTTTTAAGGTATCCCATGATCCTGATGTAGTACCATAGGTAGAGAGCTCCCTGCAGAACCTGTCCAGTCTGCACACAGGATGGATTGATCTGTGCTCATCTGTCTCTGACTGGATGGAAAGGTCATTCAGCTGGTAAGAGTCCATGGGATCTGCATAGAAGTGACTTGGTTGCTCCTGTGAAGAATAGCCAGTGTCATCTCCTCTCTGCTTTTCACCACTGCAGCCAAATACAAGCCAGATTTCCAAGGAAAAGGTAAGAACTTTAAATGAAAATACCTATGTTTGGGTGAGTCAATTGTTATTCCATCCGAAGAGCAAATATCATGTAATACAGAGAGCACAATGGAGATCAGAGGCTTGGAGCAGAACAACGTATTTCTTTTCAGTCAGTCTAGCATTTAATTGAACACGTGACTTCCTGTAAGCTGTGTATTACCCAGCAACAAAGATATTTCTGCAGAGTAGGAAACAAATGGATGATATTCTTATGTTGAGAAGGTTTCATTTGGGATGCTGGGAGCTCCACAGGTGACCAGATAATCTAGTTGTTCAGATCTTATCCATCTGCTGTAATGAAATGGTTTGTAAGGTGTTTAAAGTTAAAATGTGTCAAATTGGGAACATATTCTCATTATATTAATGAGAAACATTATAGAGGGAACCGTATCTAGAAGATGCTACACAGCAATATGGAAAGTGGTTGTCTATTTGGTGCCTTAAGTAACTGAGAAAGTGTCACAGGGAGAAGATAACTGTTGTAGCACAGGTGTTAGTAGAGCCAACAGCAAACACGTCTGAATGCGAGCAAGAACAGTTCTGGAAGGCTTTTACAAGAAAGAGAAATTATTTGATAGGGATACTATGGCCAATAATATGTCCACAAGTTACACGGTCTGAAAGCAGAGAGGAGAATTACTGTTAGCTGTAAGCAGAAGAAGAAAAGGAAGCAATCACTGTAAAAACCAGTTAATACAGTTCTAATTGAAAAAAAAGCTGGTGAGATTTATGCTGCATAAAGAGGAAGATACAGTCTGTATCAAGTAGGATGGAAACTTGGCTGGAATATGAGACTCCAATGTCCTGGTCCAGTATTTTTCATTGACCTGCTGCATGGTTATTCCATCTGTAAAATAGCGTAGAATTAATCCTTATTTTTTGAAGTGCTATAGAATCTTAACCGAGCAAAACAATTAGATTCATATGCTTAATAGTAAGCATATGTAAGTAACTTCCTACTGTTACATGCAAGTAACTTCTCAGAGGTGTCAGTGCATCTTGTCTTCTAAAATGTTTCTATTCTTTCCTGATGTCAAGGCCAAAATGTTCAGCACCTTGCCAATTCAGCCATAACAGAACTAACTTCTAAATTCAGATACTATAAATAGCAGATTTATGGAAAAGTAAGAGTGTAACTCTGAGAGAATTAAAAACCATCATTAGAATAATTCTTGTGCGCTACCCTTCATTAACTACAGACTGTATTAGAAGGGCCATTTTTTATCTAACACAGGTTGTGACGTATCTGCATTTTACAAAAGTTATCAGTAGGCTTTCAACAGAGATGTGCTGAAACGGCCTATTTTCTCAATCTCCTAGCAATAAAATTCCATTATATACTGCAGGTATTCTGAATAGAAAGTCACGTGTTTGAAGAGCATTTAATAGAATAAATGGTAGAACTGTGTTTGTAGTTTATATAACTGCTACCATGTACAAACAGATAGAGCCAAAAGTGCCATTTTTCTAATGTATAAAATGTATTTTACTTTGTAATCCATTTGTGAGATTTTTATTGGCATTTAAAATAGGCGCTGTGTTGGACATCAGTTAGTATGTTTATGTATAGGTTATTGATTTTGGTTTTAATTTTTGTTTTTAAATCACTTTGGAAGGAGAGTGAAAGCAAACTTTGCAAAACCACAATCTAGATGGTCAACCATTTGTGGATTTGCAGAGCTTGCAAAAAAATCTCCTTTGAGTCAGTGGATGTTCTTAGTCTGTTATTTGAAGAGAGAAGGGAGAGTGCTTTTCTGACTAGTTAATGTTATCCTCCCTGTGGTCCATAGTGGAGAGGCACAACTAGGAGGTGCTCTAATTTGACTTCTTCAGGAGCCCGTCTGTGCTGATTCTACAAGATCCTAATTTATATGTTGAAATTTGTAGTCTCAAAGTAGATGGTATGAATTAGTCTCTTATTAATCAACTTTTTCAATATTTCTGCATAAAACTTGGGCTTTTTTCAAGGACCAATCCCATTATTGTCTTAAAGGCACTAATACTGATCCCTTTGATATGGAGAGGAGGTAATGATTCACTGCCAAGGCATTCAGACCCAGATACCTCTATCTGTTACGTTTGTATCTATCTTTGCTCAGGAAAGTTTTTTTTGTTGATCTAAACTGGTATTTTCTTGTGACTAAACCTTTTGGTCAGAAGTTTTACAAAGTTCAGTATGTAGGGTACCTACCTGATTACAGTGCCAAATTTTGGGAACTCATAAATTACACAAATTGGAAAGCAGAACTTAATTACATAAATCCTTTGAACTACCTACATAATGTAGTATTTTGTTTGTAAGATTTCATCCTTTTTTCTTTTCTTACCTGAATCCAAAAGCTGGTGATTGTATAGCAGTTTTTTCTTTCTTTGACGAGCAGTTACCATCTGAACTCAGAAATGCTAAAGAACTTGAACCTTAAAGGTTCAAAATGAAAAAGCATATTCTTAGGGAGAAAAGCAAAATCTAATAACCAATTATTTTAAGCCCCCCAAAATTTGGAGGTTCTTTTAATAAATTTTGAATACTAGTACCAGCAAAGCAAAATTCCAACCGTAGTAGTAATGCTAGTTGTGTCCATATGCCATGTTGAGACCTAAGAAATGTCTTAGCTTTTAGAGGGTTTTTTTAGTCTCCTCAGTTCTACGTGATTGTCTTAAGGTTGAAAGAAACTCCCCCAAACATCAGCAAGTTTTTAAAAGTGCATTTATATTAAGCAGTTTTTCTCTAATTGTGCAATGCAGTGTTCCTTTTTCACTTGGTAACTTCAATGATCTTTTTCTTTAATTTTTCTTTCACAGTCTTGGATTTATCAAAAGCAACTCCAGTGTCACCTTGGTCAACTTTCAAAACCACTTGTAAATTGTTGGCTTGAAGTTAAGCCAATAATCTATACAAATTTGTCTTTGTCTATTTAAAATAATGCTCTCACATATAGCTATTTTCTTTTAATGTCATATTCCTACTCCAATTTCTTCCTGCCTACATTTTTTTAATATCAGAACAGTCACATTCTTTTGAGTTAAAAGATTGCTTTATGTTGATATCTTTTCTCCTGATGTGAAATCACTTGACTTACCCATCAAATTTCTCTGCCCGTCAATGAGTGTGTTACTGCTAACAGTCTGTCTTGTAAATTAAAAACACACTGATAATTCTGAGATTATTGGTAATTCTCAAATAATATTAAAATAATTTAATGGGAACTTTTATGAAGTGAAAGGATGCGATCCTGCTCAATATTTTCATTTAAAGCAATTCTGTATAAAAAGGTTATGAAGGATTATGAGTGGATGATCAATTTTTACTAATGTTTCTCTAAGTCTCTCAAGCCTGCCTTTAGTTAGTGAGATTTCCTGATTGCTTCTACAGAGGAGCATGGCCATGCTTCTTAGTCTGGAAATCCAGATTCAAAACCAGTGCACTGAAATTCAGTTTAAAATAAATTTAATGTCTGCCCAAATCATATTATAATGAGCCGTAATTTATTTACAGTGTTTTTTGTGGAAAGGGAAACCTCTTTAAACTTCAGCTTTTTGTACCAATACTTAGAAAAGTGCTCTTTTTTATTGCTACATGGAATAGTTACCGTGCTTCTCATCATTGTCTTCCATTTATTTGTTCTGTAGTGTCAACTTGTTGATATTAGTGACCTGTTAATAGTGAGCTATTAATATTCTGAATATTAAATATCTGTAGGTTGTTCCTAAATCTTTACTCTCCTTTGAAGACAAAGGCACTCTTCACATGAGATAAAGCTCTTTTGAAATCACCAGGGAAATTCCTACTGCTGCTAATGGGCATTGACTCATTTACCTGGTATTTCATGACTCCATTTAATAGAGTTGTTGGCTGAACTGAAGTCATCCCTCTATCAGAATGACAGAAGGAAAAGACTAGAGGCCAGGTTGGCATTGCACACCAAATGCAGCTGGGAGATGCCTCAGAGTAGGATCTCATGAAGGTGAGAGTGGCCACAGAGCTCTCTGCATTGTGCTTCTGGGTATCAGCAGCCTTGCCAGGTAGGAGGGGAGGTAGTACGTAGAGTCCAAAACCACCTACATTGCAAATACTTAAGAGAGCAAGGGAAAAAAACAAAAACCAAACAAACCCCAAACAAAACACCAAATAAAGCTACTCAACACCCAAAAAAAAAGGTTTAAAATTCCTCCTCTGTACACACACATTCATGTGCTTAATTTTACACTAACAAGCAGCTCCATGCAGGCTTGAGGGCTGAATTGGGCTAAGGGTTTGCCCTCGCCTCACTGTGCAGCGGGTCCATGCTGACCACCATAAACCCTGCATTGAAAATACTGAACACTATTTATTTTTCAAGATAAACTCTAAATTTAAAAGTTTTACTGTAGTTTCATGTTGTTTATTTTAATCAGTAAAGGTGAACACTATTATGATGCTACATATACACATTTATTTTTTTTTTCAGCATGTTGAATCTCCTCCTATAATGATGATACTGGAAAACGTATTTCTTGGTCAGGCAGTGAAAATCATGGCTAAAAAGAGCACTTCAAAACACCTATGAGCAGTCATAAATCTACCTTAGTTCACTCTTTAACAGAGATGTAATTTCACAATCTATGGTATTAAAGTGAAGTTTGGAAACCATAGTATTGCTAGTGGAACATCAGAATGGTAAAATAAAGAACGCTATGGCGAGAGCTGTGAATTATCTCAGCTTTCTTAGTTTAGATCCAACTAAATCTATCAAGATAAGTGACAGGTGATTTATACTAACAAGGAATTGTCTGAGAGGAAAAGAGAACTGAGAGAGAATTGAATTGAGATAGACATGAGTGAGAAGAATGAGACACTTGAATTTCTCAGATGTGTCTAAGCCTGTCGTTGTATAGTCAACAGCTGAGGGAGCAAAAAGAAATAACTGATCAAGCAGAGAGAGGCAACTGTGAAACTGTAACTGGAAAAAAACTGTGGGGGAACTAATTTAAGTATTCTGGACAAAGTCAGATAATAAGGAATGTACCTGAACACAAATTTATTTCACTGACTGTCTTCAAATGTCACTTGTGTATTTACTAAAAACATTTATCATCATACTTTTAAATCATAGCTAATAAAAACATGGCTGAGGCACACTGGCAGCTGGTGGAAGAGGAGCATGGCAGAGTGGAAGCCTGCCTGTGCCTCCGAGGCAGCACGGTGAGCAAGGTAGGAAGCTCACTGTGTAGGGCCCTCTGCAACACCTCGCTCGTGCTTTGGTGCTGCTGTATGGTCTCACTGGAACCATGCAGCTCAGCAGGTCTCTGTGGCCACAGAAGTGATTTGGCTCTTCTGTCCACTCTGATCTCAGTCAAATTGCCATTTCCATTTCTGTATTTCTCTACCTGTGCTGCTTGCCTTTTTTTTTTATATTATTATTATTTTTTTTTTAGTGGTGATGTTTATTTATAGTGTACACAGCTTGGAACACAGTGAACCTTTCTGAGGCAAAAGGCCACCATTGTAATATATCTTGATTGTTAACTTCTGCTGTTGGAAAAGGAGATTTTTTGTTCCAAGAAACAACCTGCTGAGCTAATGGTTTACATCTAAATAACACATGTGCAGCTTTTCCGGACTGGCCTATTGCAGAGCTCAGGGGAGTTCTGCAAGGGGGTGAGGAGCAGAGCAAAGGGAGCTTAGGTAGGCAAACTGCCTACAAGATGCTTCTGCTCCCTGGCTGCTTGAGTAGCTGGAGACAAGGGTAAGTGATGCTGGGAGGCAACATGTCCTAGGGCAAAAGGAGAAGTATGTAGGGAGAAGATGACCAGACCACCTGCCCACTGGCAGTGGGAAGATGACAAAATCCCCTCAACAGCAGAGCAGAGCAAAGAGACAAGGAAACTGGCTAATTGCTGTGTGGGCTGCAGGGGGCTGTCAGATGAACTACACTGATGTCAGTGACTTTAGGGATGTGTTTGTCAACCTGAAATGCATTAGGAAGGGGGATTTAACTGTGAGATTTTCTGAGATTTACACATTTTCTTTTTATGAAAAGCAATGAATATTTTGCTTGTTGAGAGGTTAAATATAAAAGCTTGTCTGTGGTGCAGCTGCCATTTATTCTCTGGCAGAGTACCTTTCTTTTTTGTGGTGATTTTTGATATGAAAAATTCATTATTTCAGACAAACTGCTCCTTTTTTTTTCTCCTTTATCATTTTTAAAATAATCTTTGAAATTCTAGAATAAAAAGCTGGAAAGAAGTATCAGAGCAGAACAGATCCAGTTCATACACTTTGGTTCCAGCATTGCATAATTAGATCTTCTGTGAACTTAATTAAATCTTCTTTTAGTGCTGTTCAGACCTGTCTACAGCTTTCCATTTGGTTATATAATAAACCTGTGTCACTGTTTAATTACATCAGCCATGTTTGTTGGCTGAGCTGACATCAGGTTGCTTACTTGAAGACGCAGCATTTAAAAGAGAGAGCAAGCATTTATTCTCATTTTCTTCACTGTGTGCTTTGATGTGTGTACTGTTCACCTGTGCTCATCTGTTTAGTGTTCCTAAGTAATTATTGAAACTCAAGATCCATTTAATTATAACTTGTTACATTTATTTTAATAATAAGCCCAAACGTATATATTTCTCCAGTTTGTACAACGAATCCTTTTTATGGTAACAAGGGAAATTCTCTTTTCAGGAATGATAGTTGCATTCTGGAAATTTACTTAGCCTAATTGGAATGTTTTTTTGTCATAGTCCTTAAAAACACCTTTTTGGGTGCATTGCCAGTGCATTCTAATGCCACTTACTCATACAATTTGTCTAATTGATGCCATTCTTCTGTGATTCTGTGGGTATTAAGAGTTCTGTCATTCTGTAGATCCTGTTAAATGTTAAAACCATCTGGGAGTGTCTTAAACAATTAGTCTTGTGCAAATATTAGATGCAGAATGATAGCAGTAAATTCCATCTTCATCTTATGCTGGTAACTACTGATGCTTTAGCCCTTATGAAAACCTTCTGAATTTTTTTTAAATGTTTGAGATTTTATAAGGGAAGCTGACAGGTTTAGGGCCTGGAAGTTGGTGCAAGAATGCATTTAACATTCATACTTAGAAAGTTTGTATAAGCAACAGGAGTAGTAAATATGGAATCTGTACTCTTATACATTGGTTACTGTACCAGTGTGCATTCTCCATGTTTAAAGGGAAAGAAAAAAAGGAAAGAGAAATCCACTTGCTGCCTGAGTAGTTGCCATTTTATGTTTACATGTAGTTTACAGTAAAAAAAAAAAAAAAAAGGCATTTTTCTGCCCTCTGGAAGAGTTCGCTTTTATATCCATTTTCCATTTGTGTGTTATCTGCTGAAGCTGGGAGACAGTAAACACTGCATCTATACTGGGCTGTAACAAAAACTCAGATTCTGATGTTTTCCAAAGAATTGGATGCTCAGCAGCTTGACCGAAGTAGAGCAAGAAGCATCTTATTTCGCATGCAGAAGATCCCCAAAAGATTGCTATCTTTTGAGGCTAATAATGAAGCAGGGTGAGCATCTCCCAGATTCTCATCCAGAAGGGCTGGAGATGGTGTTTGGGCACCAAGATGCCAGGCAGCATGGAGAGAAGCACAGCCAGAATCAGCACATGGGCTGCGAGGCTGAAAAGCTGAGAGGAGGCCAGGCACCGTGAGCGTGGGGTGAACAGAGAGGCTGGGCCTTGCAGTGGGAGGAAAGCAGGTGAGATATACAGTTTCCTGGCACTTTGTCCCACATTTACAATGGATGCCCATGAACGAAGGGGTACCATATGTTCACAGCTGGTCTATATTTGGGTTTATGTGGTCATTCTTATAGAAGATTTTTTTTGAGGTTGGTTTATTTTTGAGGAATCTCCCTGAAAGCATTTTATTGTTCCAGGTTTCCTCTAGTCACTGATGACCCTTATCTGTTTTTCCTTCAGAAGTGTCCTTCACATGACACTGATTGCAAGACACATAATTTTCCCTTTATAGGATATAGGCTGTCTTTTCCCCACTAGGTAATGTGTAAAAGTGTGTTTCCCAGCTCCAGGTTAGCAGTGGAAGTGGGAGCCCATGTGCTGGCTCTGCTCCAGTGCACTCCCACCATCAGTCTGCCACTGGCAGGTCCTTGGGCACAGCAGTGGTTAAGTGGGAGTCCAGAGCATCCCCACTTACTGCTTGCACCACTGCCTTCCCTCAGCGGTGCTGAGCCTGGCTTTGTTTCTGCGCAGAGCCAAATGGGATGGGCAAACTGAAGAATAAAATTTTCAAGTTTTAAGGCAGTATTTATAGATTTTGCTCTAAACATAGAGAACAAAACCAAGGAACTTTGAGTGAAACATAATATCAAGAACAGGGAGTTTCAGTGCCTATGATCATAGTACTACTCACTAGAAGACCAACTATTGTACCAACCTTTGCTGGTCTTTTTTTTTCCCCTCCCCTTCTTTTTATCCCTATTTTCAAACAGAAGTATAATCCACTTCAAATCAAGACCAGTGTGGTAGATCCCATAGAGAATTACTAAGTTCGTAGTCTACGGCTCATGCTGATCTCTGACCTTAGAAGCTGTGTGAGGGGTTCCTCTGCATAGAAGCAGTCATGGAAGAGGTGTGCTGCCACACAGATGGGATGTGCTAGTGCCAAACCTCCATCTCCAGCATCTGCTGGAGTCGTCATTATTTCTTTTCTTTTTTTTTTTTTTTTTAACTGGAAAAGTTGCTTCCCATGACTGCAGACCTGTTTCATTCAAGAAGGGCCTTACAGTACCTTACCTGTGTTTCACCTGGTTCCGCCTCCGTCTGTGACAAAATTAGAGAACATAGGTTGAAATTGTAACCCTAGATAATCTGCAGAGACCAAAAGAGATGCCCCTTTATAACTGCGTATTATTGGTATTGAAACTTAGAATCATCTTAATTCAAAAGGAATTTGAATCACCTTGTAGTTTTATTTTGTAGTCTTACCTAATAGTGTCTGCTGGGGAAATTGTAGGAAGCCCTGATAACACACATGCGTACATGTATCTTTAGCAAAGATCAAGGTAACTACCTAATATTCAGCTGGTAATTATTCGAGCCTTAGGACACCATTTTCTTGAAAATATACACAAGGGAGAAATAAAAAATAACCATACTAAATTATTCATTTCAAGGAAATTAATATGCTAGCTGTAAAAATAATGACTCTGAAATGCAAATATGGTGAGAATGGTTTAGTTAGTTAGGTATGCTGTATTGATAATAAATATTTATGGAAATATAGGTTGTCATAAAAGTTAGCTTTAGTTACACAGCTTCTTCCACTTTAATCCTCCATGAATTTGGTAAATATAAATTGTACTATTTCCTACAAACATTTCTAGACTCTAATTTTATTTTTATTTTGACCTGAATGCTTGTTCTGTTTATATTTGTAATTCTCCAAGGTATAACTAGTGTTTCATCTGTTGTACAAATAGACAATTTGCTTATTGCTGAGAAGGAAGCCTTTAAATATTTAACAAAATCATGATTGCAGAAGCAGAACAAGAAAAATTTTGGAAATCAAAATGCTGACTAAATAAAGCTTGTGTTTTTAAGAAATGTGTGATGAATTAAAACTTTGTCTCACATATATGTATTTTGAGTATAATGGTCCTTTGGACCTCACACAGCCTATAGGTAAAGCAAATCACTGTTATTTTGATTTTACCCTTTCTCAACTACTCTTCCATGTTTAACATACTTGCCATTAAAAACTGGCCTTTCAAAATCATCCAGGCAATTAACTTCCACAAATTTTAAAAAAAAATACTTACTTAGGAAAAGCTACCAACGTTTCTAATCATTGTAATCAATTTTAATATTTAATGTTGGAAATTCATTATTGAAAATCTAATGTCAAATGGTTTGGATCAAACTGACTTCCAATGAAAGAACAGTTTGCTTCGTCAAACATATAAACTGTTCTGTATATAGACATGTCCAGGATTACTTCAGTTAGGAAAAGTTAAGTAGATTTATTTGTGCAAGCATATTCCTTACCTGCTATATTCCATAGCACTAATAATCTTGTTCTGGTGGGAGATGCCAGGAGGTATCACAGTGTGGCTCCTGTCAGTTTCTAGAGGAGCTCCATGCCACTGGGTATAGAGGAATTCTGCAGCAGAGCCTTTCAAAGGCGCCACATTGCAGTCCTTGCCTCAGCAGAGACAGCAGTGAGATCTTTTTAAGATAAACTAGATACTTTAAAATCTAAGAGTAACCTTATTTGCTTCATTGGTGGTTGAAGACCCTACTATTGGACAGTAGTTTATAGATGGTTATTTATATAATAAACCAACTGATAATAATTAATTTGGTCAGTATTCTTTGGGAAAAGAGTGTTCACTGATCTTTACTTGTTTGAATTCTGGCTATTAGGAATAACAGGAAAACTTAATGTGTTTCAAGTTCTGGACTCTTCAGTTTCAGTGATATCAGGAAAAAAAAATGAAATGTGTGGCTTGAGTATTTAAGGTGAAGATAAATTAAATTAGAAATTGCTGTATAATGTTATCCTGTAGAAAGCTTCTTTTCCTACTAGCAAGCATTTAATGATACTCACAATAAAGATATATGGGAAACATTTTGGTCTGTTGAGTATCTTGGTTTTGGTCTCCGACATCCTTGCATTCAGAGCCTTGTGTTTTGAATTCACAAATGCATCTCTCAACAGTAGCAGATGATTTCTCCTCCCAGACTGTAAAAACTAAAGCCAGAAAAGGGAATTTGTTCACAGCAGTGCTTTCGGAACTTGGTCTTTTAGCAGTTCATGTGTAGATTTGTTTGATTTCTTGGCATGGGACTTGTTAAGGAACTCTGAGTGTATTCCTCATTACCATAGAAATCACTGTCACCCAAAGAGCACCCAAGTGCTTACGGAGTTGCGTGCGTTAATGATTAATCTGACTGAGGGCAAACCAAATATTTCTTTTATTGCATGAGAAAGTCCTATATGTTTATAAATCTTCAGCTTAGTACAAGGAACCTTATTCAGTAATGCCTGTGTTAAACTCCTATGTGCTTCCATGATGATAGTTATCCAAGTCACTGTTTCTCCAGCTCTGGGGTGCCATACCACTGCTTGAAGGATGCCAAAGGAGCTGGAAAGTAGTAGAAAAAGCTTTAAAATGTTCAAAATATTCTACCAACTGTCTCAGACTTTGCAAGCAGATAGAAACAGAGAACCAAAAGGAGGATGTATTTATAGTAAGTCTGAGAAATACTAATGGAAGGAATTCTTAAGCAGCTCCATTCCTCTTTATATTCAGATTGTTAAACAAGGGTATTTGAACTTCTTTCTGTGCATGGAAAAACACAAAGGGAGTCTGCTGGATATTTCTATTCTGATTTGGAGAACTATAGCATATCAGGGGAATATGTGGGAAAGCAATATTTTGAAAGTGTGTAATCTATTTTTAGCTAACCTTTAATGTACTGTAGTACCTGAAAATGAGTGGAAAAGTAATAGCAGCAGTCTCTGAATACTTTAACATCAACACTGACTTACATGCTTTGAAATTGCAAATTCTACCTCTGCCTCATCCATATTCTGCCTCTTTCCTTGTCTGTAGCTGTAATAAGTGTCTGGATAATACCTAGTGATGCAGATGATGGTACTGCCACTTTTACCTTTCAGTAACGTTCCCTTTCAAACTGCGCTTTTATGCTGATCGTTTGCTTTGCCAAAATTCCTTCCCTTGGTATATTTTGCATTCAAGATGTCAAATATGTGCCATTTTCCCCGTGTTTTGTTTGCCTGGTCTTTATTCTATTTTGTTCTTGCAGGCAAATGATACTGTAAATTACTGAGGGTGCAGGGGATAACTGATGTTTGTGAAATGCAGAATTTCGCCTTCCTTGGTTTTATTTTGAATTACTGGTTTTCATTTTAATTATATTTGTGGCAAACTTCTAGTTAAAATGAACACTCTTTTTTCTTATTTTGTGATAATCTCAACAATTTCTTTTCTGAGTTTGTACTTTGTCTGGAAAGTCCTGCATTTGGATTTCTTTCCTTTGTTCATGCAACCTCTCTCATTGACTTCTTCACGTGTTTTTGGTGCTCCTGGCTCTGTCAGTGATAAATTTTTACCTAGGATGGGGTTTTCTTCCTGTCTCCTTTGACTCATTCAGTGTCTTTTCTATTGGGAATAGGAGGCAAAGAATAAGAACTGCTTCTAGTTTGTGAGAAGACTCAAAGCTGCAGTTGAGTACGGTTAGCCTTTGAAAAACGTATGGGGGGAGCAAGAGAGAGGGATTGCTCTGGAAAGTCTTATAAATCTGCCCCAGTAATTCGAATTGGGATTTAACACAAAAATAATGAAGTTGATTGAGTAACTTAATCGTGGCAGAATAATCTCCCTTTTTCAGTGGCATGTGTCTTTGAAACTCTCCCTCACTAACCACTCCCTCACCCTCAAATGTTTGAATGCTGCTTACTGTACTTGCCAAATATAAAATTAAACACCTGCATGGCTGTTATGCACAGCTGTGCCCATCTGCTGAGCATGTTACTTGCTATTTGCTTTGATTAAGAGCAGGTTAAGAGAGGCTTTAATTAAAAGAAATTCCGTAACACAGTTAAGCATCCATCTCTTCAGCCTCTTTCCTTGATTACACATTTTTCTGCTTTTCTCCTTGCAAAAGACAAGCTATTGGCTCTAGAAGGCATACAATTTTGTAATAACAATAGATAATTATTTTCCAGCTTAAATATAGAGCATCTAGATGGCATGCTTAGACTGACACATCGGCTGTGATTTTGTGAACCACTGATTCTTTCTCGAAGTGTATTATGGGGCTAACAAACTGCTTTTGACAGGCAGACATTGTTTGCTAGTTGTAGTGCTATCATGTAGTGTGGTCATATTGTGCTGTCCCTGTGTATAAAGATAAAAGATTTCTTGAAACTGTGGTTATCTGTTATTAGGACAGAAAATACATTAAGAAGTATTCCATGCAAAAGCACATAAGCCAAGATAAGATTTCATAGAACTGTGTCCTAACATGGCATTGGATGCAAGACAACCCAACAGTTACCCCTCTTAACGGCACCTGAGGGCACTGAGGAGAATGACCTCAGTCTGATCTCAAATAAACATTAGAGCATCCAATCAGTATGTGCTCTTGAGTAACAAAATTTTTTCCTTCAAATTGGACTCAGTAAATTTGCATCTTAATGAGAATTAGCTATATTGAAGTAAACAGTGATAAAATGCGTGCAATAATTACTATGTACAGTTAATACAGATATTCTTTCTGTAGCACCCTTAGCCTGATTGCAGTCACTACTCATGGTCTGTAGTTTGCAGTAAGAGGAGTAATCAATGATACATTTAAACAAAGACAAAACATATCTTATGTGTGCATATGATTATGAAATTCAGTGTGGGATCTGGGGGCATATGGTCTCGCTTGCTGTTAGCATCCTGAATTTTACAAACAAAGGAAAAGAGAATGACAAATACTTAGTGACATTAATCTTCAGGTGACTCTGGTTCTTGGTGGCCATTCTTCTTGAAAGGAAGCCCAGAAGACCTCTTTGGAGTGAAACTTAGAAGCACTACTTTCTCTATTATTACCAAAAATATAAAATAAATATATCTGGATTGCACCAGAAAATTGCTGATAAGTATTCATGGGTGAAACTAATTCATACGTTATTTTGTTTGTTTTGGAAATATTAGGGAACATCTGCAATTAGAAGTTATGTCCAGAATAATTTGCTGACTTTTTCAGAGCTGTTCATCCAGTTTTCCAAAAACAATAAAGTGGTATAAGGGGCTTCAGGAGGGTACTTAAAACAAGTCTAAAGCTTTGCACTGAGACAGCGCTCAGAAAAAAAGATACACTATATTAATAGAACAAACCTTACTAGGATTAGAGAGAAAAGACAGACTTACTTTTCAGTTGAATGGCAGCCAATTTTTGAATTAATGTCATGTTAAGAGAATATGTAGCTTTACATTTGAAATGTATTGATTTTTATCTCTTTTTCTTTTGACATTTATTTTCCAACTTAGCTTGAGTGTTTTCTGAATCTTTTCATTTCTCTACCTCACATATTTTCATATACAGACCTAGAGAACAAAAGCTAGGAGTGAAACTAGGAAAGAACAGGTTTTGAAAGAATCTTTCTGTAAAACATAGGCAATACGTTGGGAACTATAGCATTTTTATATTTAACAAAGTTTTATCTAGCCACTTCTTGTCCAGAAGTTTGAGACTTATTTTGGATGTGTGAGTGCTTTGTTCAAATCCTGCAATAAGCATTATAAAGAATGTTAACATTTTGTATATGCATTATCTATCAAGTTTGTAAATGATTCTTTCCTCAGTAAATCTTGGTATCTTCCTAGAATTTAAAATTGAGTTAATGCTGTAATAAATGTTGTCCTTCTGACCTTCTCAGCCAACTGAAATAGTGCTTTTGGAATGCATAATATTTTTATTAATATTGATTGGCATTTAGAAATGTGTAGCTTTGTCAAGACTCAAAAAATATATTATTTCACGTCAAAATGAAATGAGGACTTTTTTTTTTCCTCCCCATTCTTTTATCTCTGTTCTGGGAACTTGCTAAGAGAAGGAATAGGCAGGTTTGAGTATCTATGCTGAAAGACACAAAAGGGGAGGTGAGGGTGGCGTTTGATGTCAGGTTTCTTTTCTCTTAGTAAACATAGGGAAGTTGTGGGTATTACAAGACCTCATTCTGACCAAAAGTTTTATCCCAGACATGAAAATATTTCTATGTGAGAGGATCAAAATTGATGCTCTTGTAAGGATTTGGCTTTGATTAATCTACTTTTTCCAATTAAAAGAAACCATTTTGCCACAAGGTTCTGGGCTGGTATTGGTAAAGACTGGGCCATACACGAGAGAAGCCAGATGAACTGGCATGTTCCCACTGGCAGCATCTCGGAGGTGCCACAGGATGTTGCTGAGCAGCAAATTCAGTGCTGCACT
>NW_010294565.1:145630-160513 GCF_000700745.2 Antrostomus carolinensis
GCCCAGAGGGTTGCATGGTGCAGCAGGAAGCCTGTGTGTGGTTCCCTGGCTGGAAATATGAAACAACAGTCCAGACTCCTGCAGGAGCATTTCAGATTGCTGTTTGCCAGTTTCTCAGTTGCCTTCCTGAAAAGAAAAGCTGACATCTAAGTGGTAACTCAGTCTCTAGCCTGAAGAAGAAGAGACTCCTTAAAGCTAGTCAGACTGTGGTTCCTTTCAGGAGGACATTAGATCTCCCTTCTTCAAAGCAAATGTTGATGGTCCTCATCACTGTTTAGTACTTGTTGCAGACTTCCCTTTTCTCAATAATCTGGAGAAAAACATCCACTGCAAGTGGATACATATATCAACAAAACAATTTATAACAAAATGACATTAGAATATCAATCAAGATGACAAGTTTTACAAAGCTGACCTTTGTAAGCAAGAGAGAACAGGGTGAAAGTCGCTTTGCATTCTGAATAATACCGGTAAACTGCAGTGCAGCTCCTTCAGCTGCTTTGACAGTGCAGGCACAAATGATATGTGGTGTGATTTAGATGATAACAAGAGAAGTCTGTCTGTTCCTTCTATCCGGCCTTAAAGCTCTATAGACTGACCTCAGAATTGAGGTTAAAAAAGAATCTCTAATGTTAGCACCTAATAATATTTTGATGTTACTGTGTTCTTTGAAATCACATTGCCAGTTTATAGCACTTTACAGTTATTTCGTATTGATTTAGCATCAGAGGTTATCAAAATAGAATTATAGGAAAAACCCAAAGGTTACGTCCTTTCAGCAAGCCAGAGTCTGAATTTGCTTCTTTATCTTCCTCCCATCCACTAGCAAAATCCTGCCCTGGATTTTTGCTGGTTTAAATGCTTTCAAAAACAATGTTGTTAAATGATCCAGATTAGGGAAGGAATCAGTCTAGAATTTATACTAAGGTGGCAATAGGAAACTGCCTGGCTAGGATCAGCAATAGCAAGTTAATTAGACTGTGCCCAAAGCTGGTACAACTGATGAGGTGAAACTAGAGGCTGCAGCTGAGTTTATGCAATTCATCATCAGTAACACAATTGTTCTGTGCTGCAAATAGCATCGCTCAGTGGTCCAGAGCTACACTTGGCTGCCTGGCTTAGGCTGGTTAGAGCACATGGTTATGGGAAGGAGCAGTTCAGCGGAGATAAGCTCCAGGAGAGTCTTTAGGGTTTAGCCCAGTCCTTGTATCTAACATACCATGTTTCCTGACTGATCCTTTCTAACTCAAAACAACTTTTTCTTTTGATAATCTACTGTCCAAAAATGAACTACACACAACCCCTTTACCTGCTTCTCTACATTTTGCTGTGATTTGCCAAAATTATTTTGAAATTTGATTTGTCCTAGGAAGTCTATGTATAGAGAAAGCAAGCAGACTTAACAGCATGTGTGTCCTCTAGCAAAACAAAAAAAGCATCTTTAGTATAGGAGGAAGAAAAAAACAAACAAACAAAAAAATCAACCCAAAAAACAGAAATAAGGGGACAACAATAGGACAGAAACTTTTATTCCAGGTGCATGTGCCTTAGTACTGTGGTTCAGCTAGTTGTCTGAGGCTCTGTAGACATTCTCCTGTTGTTTACCGAGATCTGCAGGTCAATGATTGTCCAATATCTTAGTCTGGCTTGCTGTGAGTAGACTTAATTTTGTTTAAAAATATTAACTGTCTCTGATAGTTATTATATAGGCCACCAAAGAATTGATGTCTGTTGTGAAGTGGATACAGCAGGGAAGCAACAAACACCATCAACTGTGTCCTGGGTAGGAGAGGAGCACAAAATTTATTTCTATGACACTTTCATTGCCTTTATTCTTTAAGGCTTTTGTCATTCCTTCTCTGTTTGGGGAGACCTAGTCCCATTAACACTAGGCTAAACTGATGATGTTTCACTTGTACCAACTGTACCTATATCTGCTGAGGTTTTTCTTTTCCTTGTGGGCCAATTTTTTTATGTGGTGTTGTAGATGAGTAGATGGACTAGATGATATGTGGGGTTTTCAGGTTTATAGTACTTTGCTTGAACAAATGAAGAACTTGTCTATATTTTTTGACAGTACCAAAGGAATGCATCTTTGAGGAAGAATAAGCTAATATGTTAGTAAGGTGGGAAAGATCAACATAACACATGGGATATTTGGCAGTAGCAACAGGTCCAGTGCAAGAGTTAATCCTGTATTCATAGAATCCATGTTGCAGAGGAATGAACTTTTCACTATTTGTGGTTGAGTGTTCACCCCAGAATGCAATCCTGGTATTCAAAGCCATGTTTCTTTCACCTGGTATTTCTTAGCAAGCATTTATTTATGCTAAATTGAAGTCATACGGCCATGTGCTAAAATTATATTCCATTTTACACCAGATGCTAAAAGGAACTTTTCATTAACCTTTGATTAATGATGAATTCCCTGTGATACTGCATTGTACTTCATATGTTTGAACAGGCAACTGGCAGAGGAGGGGATAACATTTGTGTTATGAACTTAGTTATGTTGTTTCATCTAAATGAAAATGAACTCAAAGGAGAACATGCTGGTTTTCTGAAGTAAAATTAAAAGAAGGAAAAGGATGCATTCAAGTCTTAGTGGCAAATATATAAATTCATAAGTCACAAAATGGAAAAGGTGGTTCATGAGGAAGTTTGCTGGTTAGCTGTTTGGAATTATATTGGAGAAATGGATAAATAAGCATCTATGTGCTGAAGGATTCAAATCCAGTTGTTCGTGACCAGCTCCCAGCCTCTTTGTAGCCTGCCATGGTCTGAGTGTAAAATAGTATTCCTTTCACAGAAACATAACTTGGTTGAGACACTTAGTTTCCTGTGAGAGACTTTCCTTTAGTCACTCTCAGTGTAAGCGGGGGAGATAGCTGGGCTTGTGGGCTTGCTGTGCTATGTCAGTCTTTCACCACCTGTGACCTGCTGGTAAATGCTGGCAACATCCTGATGGTGCTTTGTTGCCAGCATCACCTGCATGATGCACCTTCATGCACAGGAATGAAGGTGAATTCCACTTCTGTCACTCCACTGCTGCCAGTTCTTTTCTGTTCAAGTGCCAGAGCCTGTGTTGCTGCTACACCTTGTATTGTGAGACACTAAGTGAAGACTCACTAGAACAAGCACAGATCCTGTTCGTTGGCATTATCTGCCCTTTTTTTACTGTCTCCATCTCATTCAGTCAAGGTTCGCTTCAGAAAATATTTGTACTTGATATAAATATAGGTGCAGGATTTCAAACTCAGTTTTAGTATATAAAATTAAATGTGATATTATGCTGAGAAAAATGATATCAGTGTTTTTTCAATAAACAAAGTGTCTGTTCTCCTGCCCAGTGCAAAGACACACAGTGTCAATAGAAACAATTACTTTGTTGTAATTTAATTTGAAAAATGCCTTGCAGAGAAACAGGCAAGCAATTTAGCAAGACTGATGAAAATGGTGGTTTATTTAGGATAGATATGGGTCCAATCTAAAAACAGGAGGCTTCTCCTGTGCATCTGAATCCTGTGTATATGTTGAGAAAGATTTGAATTAAGGAAAGTAAGGATGATTTTTATAAAACGTCTTTGTTTATAAAGCCTGTAGTTAAGATGAAATAGGACCTGGTATATTTTTTTCCAAAACTAAATTCAAGCCCTAAGTTTTTCTAATACCCCATCAAGTTTTGCCCTTAACTTTGCTCTGGGATGTCTGATGTAGGAACTCTAACCTAATCATACGTAACAAATTAAGCTATTTTAACAACATTTTTACGTCTTGAAATCATGATAACCCAGTTTTGCCAAGAGATCATGTAATGGAATATCATCTTATTCCAACAACTAAAACAAAGTGCTTTAAATAACCTGCCTTAAGACAAACATACAAAGGTAAAAGTTTCTACAAATCCTGTGGTGACTTTCCCAATGTTATTCTTTCACTGGATAAGGTTTTGCTAATCTGTAGTTACGGTATGTAGATGATTTTTGATCAGTTTTTTTTTTTTTTTTTTAAGTAGTTCAATGAGTATAAAAAGTATTATCCTGAGCATTAAAGGGCAGTAAACTTTATGGCACATCATGCATCCAGCCTGGCAACATTATTTTTTCTTCTTCTTCAAAACACAAACTTAACTGTAAACCCAATGTTTTAAAAATGAAGCAGTTATGCAGATGACCCCAGTGTAAACACAGAAGAGGAGCAGAGAGTGCGCCTTACTTTTCAAAATCTATAGATTAGTGCCAGACACTGAGAACTTCGTGTAGGCTGTGCCTCTGCAGTTGCTGGCAATTAAGCCTGTGGGCAATAGCATTATTTAATACTAATTTGATAGAGATCTTTTTAGGCAGACTGTGTTCAGGGGGACTGGTGATCTTGAAAACTTATCCTTGGGTATGCGGAAATCTGAGGAACTAGGACATAAGCCATGGAGATGCTTGCAAGTCTACTTTCTTATAAACTCTTTGACAGTTTGAATTCTTAATTTTATTTTGTCTGCAGGGCACAGATCAGGCTGGGGTATGAAGATGCAGAAGACTAGCATTTCAAAGTGACTTTCTATCTGCAGTGTCTCAGTTTCCCTTTTAAAATGGAGTATAAAGGCTTTCCTATGTGAAAAAATCAGGGTGAAGTGAGATACAGTGAGAACTGATGGCATACCATCTCCTCTGCTCTGCATATTCGGTGGTCATGGTTAAAGATCTTCCCTTTCCTCCGCCTCTCTCGAATGAACTAGTTACAAGTGATGGAGAAATGTCAACTAAACCTGAAGGGAACCTGCTCTGATAGTTTGGAGAGCTGTAAGCTGCCTTATTTATCCTGGCACAATGTTAATCAGCTGTCTGGTGCAATCAGTTATATGTCACCCTTGTTAACAATTTAATTCTCCCTATGAAAAAGGGATGGAGAGGATGACAGATATTTATAGTTCCCTCTCTGCAATGTCTCAGTGCCACCAAAACAAGACTGTTACTGCCTTTAGCATGAGCACCACCATGGGTGTCCAGAGTACATGCTGGCTGGAGCAGGTTAATGAGGAGCCCGTATGGACTCAACAAACTTACTGCAATTCGCATGCAAAGTTTCTTTTCAGCTAGCAGGGGCACTATTGCCATCCTTTTCTTTATATACATCTATAGCTATGGAGGTATCTGCATTTCCCCCAGTTCTCTGCTTCCTGCTTAAAGAGTATATGGTTATGCAGTGGGAAACAATACTTTTAAGAAAAAATAACCTTTCTGAATCCAAACTGTAGCTTCAGTTGAGCTCTAAGAAGTGGTGATGTTGCAGGCCAGTTCTAAATTAATTTGAACAAAAATTATATCTGCTCTTAATACAAATAATGCAGTTTGGGTGAGCAGGGTAAAGGCTTCCAACCGGGGTAAGTCGAACGGAAAGAGAAACAAGTGAGTTCAAATAAATGTTAAAAAGAGAAAGCAAAATGGACATATCCAGGGACTAGCAGAAAACATTGGACATTCATAAAATGGCCGATTTGAAGCCACACGCAAAAAGCGGTTGATGGCTGGAGTAGCAGGAACAGCAGCATCTGAAGCAGAAATGAGAGAAATGGTAGTAGCCAGGACAGGAACAGATGCCGAAATAGCAATAGCAATAATATGTCCTCTCGCTGTGCACCTGAACCACTCATTTAGGGGCAGCCAAATAGACTGTTACAAAGCAAACAGACCATTATGGTCTATTGTACAAATATGTATTTGGATAAATGTTGATGTGCAGTGGTGTGGTGAAACAGAAGTTGCTGTGCATGCTCAGCAGCCTCTGAGCTGTGCTGTTTGTTAGCAACAGTCCTTTCTGCAGAGGTGCATTTTTTTCCTTTCTGTAAGAGACAGTAATTGAATCACTCAAATGCTTTTAGTTTTTTAGCCATTAGTTGTTAGTTTAGTTATTTAGGTTTTTAAGGGAAAATACTTTAGAGACATCAAATTTGTCTTTCTCAAAAGATGAATACATTCCATAACACATTTTCTGGACTCTAGGATGGCTTTCACAGCCTCTATTGAAGAACAATTACTTTTTCAATTAAAAAAAGTTGCATTGGTCTCTTAGCTGTTGCAACTACACATTCTCCCTTTGAACTATGTTTAGCTGCAGCAGCTTGTGACAGCAGAGAAACTAAGCCTCTTGACTTCCAGGCATATATATTTCTGTTTGGAAAAATGGTACTTGAATTCTTTATTAAAAATTGATAAGTACAGTTATGTCAACTGGCTTTGCAGTGGGTTTGGGTTAGTAGTGTGCATGTACATACACGTGCTTATGCAGAATCATTAGATTTCCCAGCCACTCCTGATAGGAGGTGTTCACACATTTTAGAATCTCAATTCATTGCCTTTATTGGAGGAAAAAAAAGTCTAAAAAAAATTTAAAAAGCAAAGCACCTTGTTGCATTTCAGCATAAAAAGGACAAGAGGACACTCTCTGAATAGTCTGCGTGAAATACAAGTTACTTTAAATAACATCTCTTAGAGGAGCAAGACCTTGATTTAACAAATTCTGAAGTAATGCTTAGACCTGAACTTAGGAGTTGCCAGATTGCAGTACCAAAGCACGTGTTTGGGTGCTGTGCATGTATAGTCTTCAACAGTTCAAGTATCCCATTAATCAAAATTGTGTATCTATGCTGTGGGCATCTTCCAGCACTTGCTTCCATTGGCCAGGCTCTGACCTTGAAGGCACATGTGCACAGCTCCACTGCGACTGTTGATTGTAGTGTGTCCACAAGTTTTTACCCACAGGTATAACCTAAAAAAGTCAAATTATTTAATAGTAATAACAAAGAAATTTGCCCTCATGCAAAGATGTTCTATGGTGCCTTTAGCCTTGGAGCTAAATTCTGATTTTTAGTAAACTCGGTATTAAAATGAAGATGTTGACACAGCAGAAATGCTGGCATAAAAAGAGCAGGTCACACACATTATTGTAACAACTCTTGATAGCCTAGCAAAGAAATGCACAATGAATAAACATTATTTTAAAAGGCTTGATAGCACGATGAATTTTTCAGTGGGAGAAACAGAAGAGAAAGTATTTAAAAATACATGAGTTTCATATTTGATTATAAGTCAAGAAGCAGCAGAAAGAACCAAAAAAACTAATAGCAATGGCAGCAGGCACCAAGCTTTCAGTCTTGAATTAATGAGGTTATTCATAATAGGGAAGGAGTGTCATAGTGATTAGTTAATTACTGTGCAGAAACATACAATTAATGCACAACTGGAATTAGTATACAATGAATTAAACTGCCACATAATGCAAGGAACAAAAATTGAGAAGGAAACCTTGTTTGCTGATTGAAGTTATTATTACAGCAAAAAAGTCTATTGAAATCACAATAGTTTAGCTATCAAACAACATGTTTAACTTGTGTGATCCGATTCCAACCTGTTAACAGGACTGCTGCTGCAAAGAGTGACTTGGGCATTAATTGCAAACTTACTCTATTGGCAGACCATTTCTGCAGTGGTTCAGGTAAGACTTTGCAAGTGCACGTGTTTTTAACTTAGACTGCAGAAAATCTAACTGACAGTATTTGAAGGATCTTGCTAGCCTCAAATTTGTTATCTCTCTTTCCATTTAGCAATGTAAATAAGAATGATATTTTAGATATAAAATAAGATGTGGTTTCTAGCCAAAGGAATTTAAAATCTGAAGTAGAAATGTAATTTATGATAATGTACATAAAGATAACCTTAAGGGAATTAGGTGAAAGAGAAAAATTAGAATAGGAGCATTTTGCAGAAGGTGCTTTATGCATGGAAACTCTTAAGTTATAATCATTGATTTATCTTATAGCATATTTGTTATGGACTAGCATGTGTTGCATTACTTGATACTTTAGTTCAGCTGTATTTAAAAATAAGTGGTAGTGCATTATCTTGGGACATAGTACTTTACTCTTTTACTTCAGATGAATTATAAAGATCAATAAATCAACGGCAAAAACTTTTTTAAGAAAGCAAAAAATAGTATAACATGTCATTTACATCAATACAAAAGTATCAGTGGGTATATATTGTCGGGTATATATTGTTATAGAAATCTAAAAATCTAACAACTTCTAGACAGGAACAGGAAAAAAAATTAACAACTGTGATAATTTTAAGTCTCTGACCAAAAGGAAGCTTTAATCTTAAGCAATGGTCAAGAGTTAGCAAAAAATAAAAATAGAAATCCTAGCACTCTCCTGTCACGGGCTCCAATTCAGCAAAGTACTCAAACATTGTTAATTTAGTTGCTCATAAAGACTCTGCCAGACCAGTTAAGTTCTCTGAAAGCCTTTCATTATGTCACCAGAAGCTGCAAGAAAGTCAGTAATCTTTTCCAGGGTCAGTTCTGAAGAAGACCCTTTTCAATAGTGCTGTGTGAGAAAGTCCACCTTTAGTAAGTGCTTAAGTCTGACCCTATTAAGTTGAGGGCAAAAGTCCCACTAAATTTAATTGCCCAGTGACACTGGGAGTTATGGCAGCAGTGAGGCTCCTGGGCTGTGTGTGACTGCTGGAGTGCCTAATCTTCCTCTTCTCTTCCTACTTTTTCATAACATACCACAAAGATTGCAACAAAACAAAACCTTTAGAAATATCCCCCAGCACAAAGCAGCAATTTACCAGCTTTGTCACATGTAAATTATTTTGAAAACAGATTTGGATGACTTCTCTTCATTGCTTGCTGGAATAATTTTCATAATTAGATGTCTCTTTTTTACCAAGATCTCATTAAAATTCATACCATGTCAATCAATCTGGCTTTACCAAATCAGAAGAAAATTTGGGTTTATTCAGCCTTATCTCAGATTTCTTTCTCTTTCTCTTATCCCTCTTTTCCACTGCTGTTCCACTGAGAAATTAACTCAGTATTTCAGTCAGTGTGAGAGCCAGGTTGGGAATAACAGGAAAACCTCAGTTACGAGGAAAAGTATTAGTTTATAATAAAGTGCTGATCCTTGAAATGTCCTGTTTGATGACAGTAAAATAAATGGCAATAGAAAATCAAGTACCCCTGTTAATTTAAATGGTTAGCTTGTTAATATTTACAGTATTCTAAGCAACAAAAATAACCATCTCTGCTTGTAGAAGTTCATCCAGCAGTATTTGCTGTGAAAATCATGATCATGATGTTAAGCAGGTGTGAAGTTTCTGTGCTGAAGCTGAGAAGGAAGGAAACCTCCCAGTGATTTCCTGTCCCAGGCTTCTCTCCTAACCAATATAGCAATTTTATTTACTTATAAGTATTCTCAAAGACCTTTCTGTTGACACGGGTGAAGCAGAGCAGCATGTTGTTCATCTTCACAATAGCTACCTGCCTGGCTTTTTCCTGGAGCTCTTCCTATGTATGTCAGTTTTGGAGCCTATGGAAACCAGTATTTCCATCTCATATCTCTCTGCACTAATCGGTGTCTTTGCTCTAGGCAGCTGAGCGTTTCCTGACAGATAAAATGAGTAGATACTCACACAGTAGCATTTGGGACTACAATTATTTATAGTACAAAACATGTAGTAAAATGGAGACTTGGTTCAAACCATGTTCGAAAGATTTGCAGCAGAAGTAAATGTCTGAGTGGAGGGTATCATATGTATAATGCTGCTGGTTGCTTTTATTTACATCACTGTCTGCGTTAGTTCTTTCTTAGTGTGGGAAGAGCTGTCTCCCTGGGATAGGTGCAATTTAAGGTAAAGTGGACCTGATTCAGTGTTTGCAGTCAGGGAAGTAGTAACATCGGGATCTGTTAAACACACCTATGCAATAATGTTCTTATATAGGGCCTATAAGTCTTTTTTAAAAAGTACTCATTTTGACTCTTGGCTTCCAAGCACTGATGACATTTTCCCCATAAAATAAAATATTAATAATAGCAGCAAATCTTAAAAGTTCAGGGGTTTTGTTTTGTTGGTTTTAGTTATTTGCAATTTCTTGGTTGGGTTTCAGCTGAGACCAAAACCCCTAAGAAAGATAATGGCTTATTTCCGAAATTATAAATGTTCTTATTACAACAGGCACTGAATATGTATCTGTCTGGGTGGGCAGTGAAACATTAGTTATTGAGGTAGTGGATATGCAGTTTTGTTTGAGGGCAGAAAGATTAACAGTTGGTGACCATGATCCATGTCAGAAAACCTAGCCCCTTGCCAGCACTCACTGTTATGGTATTTTAATTGCAAGTATGAAACTGCACTTGCAATTTTTTGTTTATTATCAGTTCAGTCTGCTAGTTTCATCTTTGATTCTGTATTCTCGAATTTAAAAAGCAAAACAAACAACGGTTCCCTTATTTGTTCCAAAAAATTAAACACAAAGAAATACCATCACCCTGCCCCAACAACACCACTGCATCAGAGTTGGTGGCAAATGCTGCCAAAGCTTCATGAAAACTTCAGAAAACCCAGCATATTTCTTCTGTGATCTGCCAGACTGAGTCTGAAAGTACTGTACTCAATTCCCTGAGTTCTGGAATTACAACATGTCATAAATAGATGCCTGGCAATGAGCAGCTTTACTAGACAGAGTGACAGAACAGCACATCAAGGCTGCCCCTGGTGTATCTCCACTGACACTGTGATGCTGGGGATGAATTCAACATAGATACAGCAGGAAGAAAGGGTCCTGTGCCTCAATACACACAGATCCTGGCTCACGTGAAAAATTATCTACTGTTGAACAAAGGAAATGCAAAACTAAATAATCCTCATGCATATATAACTTATAAAGTTTTAGTTATACATCAAATGATTATTCAAGTAATATCTAGATGTAGGAAAGTCCTCAACAGAGGTCTATGTATTGAAATGAACTTTTGTATAAAAATACCATTTCAGAGTTATGGAACACAGGGATTTGTAAGTGGGTGTTTTGTTGCTGTGTGTATGTGACTACGTCTCTCCTGTCTGGGGCAGTGAGTGCAATAGGAAGGAAATACTCACCTCCTTGGAGGCTCATGATGAGGTACAGCTGCAGTCCGGCTCTGTGTCCCCTACAACAATGGGGAATGTATTGAGAAGTACAAGTTTGTTTAGCATAGAGGAAAAGAAAGTAAGATGGTAAAATGTAAAGGAGTACTAAATGACATATGCACAAGAGGCTCATCCTCCAGGCTTCTCTACTATTTTTATAAATGTGCTCAAATGTTTTTTTTCTTTCTATTTTTTTTCCTCCATTTGTAAATGCAACTATTGTATTGTTGTTTTTAGAGCACCCGTAACCTTAACATTTGGGTGTAAGGTCTGACAGAAATCAGATGTCATACTCTGCCATTCACTTTCCTACATGTTATATTTTATTTTACAATGTCAGAGGAATACAGAGCAAATTTTCTATTAGCTTTCCTTTTTCTCTTTGTTTCCCATGCAGTGTGAGGGCAGTATACCTCTCACAGGATATTCTAAAATAACTCCAGCTTTTTTTCTGTGTAATTCCATTTCTGAATGCCTGCTCACATTCTCCCTACATGTTTATCTTAATATCTGATATTGTTCAAAGTCTGGAAGGCGACATTACACAGTAAAATCAGCTGACATGTTTGTTTTCTTTCTCTACATCTCTCAGTGGAGGAGGTAGCAGGGCAGAGCAGCTGTTACAAAGCTTTATGGTGGATTGTCTGTGTTTGCAGTACTTCAGAATGGCATTTTTGTAAATCTTTTCCCTAAATTGTTTATTGCAAAGTTCTATCTTACACTCTGTCTCTTCCTACACACTGAATTGTATAGAGATGCAGCCTCAGTACTCACTCTAAGTGGAGTTTGGTCAGAGCACTGTTGCCTATAGTAGGGCCTGTCCCACTGATTTCAAGGGGCTGCTGATCAAATCTCTGTATATTCTGAACCGGAGCTCAATTTCTCCCAGTGAATAGCTTACTACATTTATAGTATTTAGGAGTGTGACTTTTAACTTAGGTGATCTCCTCTGCTCTGAAAAACTTTGTGAGAATATGTTTTCTAATGTCTCTCATTTTAACATTGATGCCAGTCACTCAGATGCATTTGTATCTGCTTCTGGCAGAGTTAAAGCTCCATCTCCTGCAGTCTCACTCAAACAAGATTTTTCTTTTTTCTTTTATTTTCTTTGGGGGGGTGGGGATAGGTAGTTAAGGTCCTGTGCTTTTGACTCCAATATTCTTTAATGCTCCTGGCTATCTGGGCATGACTTTATATTAAGAACTGCATTGCAATGCAATGCTGTTTTCTTGGTTTTGGTATTTTTCCCCACATTTTTCCTTCTTTGTTCCTGCCTTTTTCTGAGGAAAAATTCAACAACATACCCTGAAATATTTTTGAATTCTCTTGAAATTAAAAACTTCTAACTTGGCTAAGCCAATTCTGATGTTTTAGGTGAAGACTGCACTAAATCCATTTTCTTTAACTGACTCCAGTTATCTGTTTGGGTGGATCAGGACCAGCTATCATATTAGATCCTCTTGTTTCTTTGTACAATGTAATTTTTCTCTTTCTTTACTCTTTCATCATCCATCTTTTACTGAAGGTTCCTGAGTCGCCATCTTTTTAAGTGTGGCTAGTGCAGGTATACTGATTTTCATCTGTTCAGAAAGGACAGAAGGGTTAAGGAGGGTTTCTGAGGAACTTTGACTTCTCCACAGTTCATAGGATGAGTCTGAGGTACTGCAGAAGGAAAATAAATTTTTGTCTGCAAGCAATAGCTGTCCACAACAGACTCTATGTGGATAAGCAATAAAAGGTTATGGTAAAAAGCCATAATGATAAAAGTCCTTGTGACTGTTGGCCAATTTCCACAGCAAAAGGCAATGCAAATATATGCAAAAATGCCCCCAGTTCAAGTCTTTGCTCTAGAGATTGGAACATCTAACATGGAAAGGTTCCTGCTGGATTGCTGGATAATGTGGTAGGAAAGAGAATGCCTTCAGATCCCAGGCTGGGATCAGAATCCCTCCTCTGTTCATCAGACATTCAGACAGCCCCATGGATAGGATGATCTAATGTCTTGAAGGTCTCTCAGATAGCAAATTTCCTTGCAGGAAGGCTGTCCTCCTGCAAGTTTTGCCACAGAATGTTTTTCCTTCATCTTTGTGGTACATATTTCTTTCTTCAAACTGCTCAGAACCAGACTGAAAATGAAAGCAAGAAGCAGCAGGTGGTGCTTTCAGTAGTTTCCAGGTACTTGTCAGCCTGAGCATACATTCTTGCTCTGACTCCTAAAACCCACTGAGCGCTACACTCAATGCCGTGAAGAAAATGTATGGTCAAGTAAAGCAATCAGTTTTATCTGAAGCCTACTGAGTCTTTTCCTTTATCCAAAACTGTTACTATACCATTAGCCTTAAATGATTGGTGGCTGCTAAAATGTCTATAATCTTTGCAAACTGGAGACACAGTGAGGTTTTCTGACTTCTCTGCATCACACAGCATCTCTGCAGTATATAAAAAGACTCTGTGAACACAGACAAAGGGCTAGTGCCTCAGCTGAGGCCCATTGACTTCACTGGAGCATTGCCAGCCTCCACCAGCAGAGAACCTTTTTCTCTTATATTTTCTAAAGATACTATTGGGAAAACACTTTTGAAATCTGATGAACAAAGTTCAGTTGATAAAAAGTGAGAAAAAAATAGCATGTGCAGCAATGGAACAAGCAAGACTGAATTCAGAGGTGACCGAGTGGTGCTGGTTGATGCATTTTTCTGAGAAAACTGATTTGGCAAAATGGGAATGTCTCACAAAAATGCATCAGGTTTTATGAAAATGCCATGAGAAATCATTGGAACCTTTTGTGACAAAATTAAGATATAGTATTTTGTTTCAGCTATTACACAATGAAGATTGAAAAATCCTTCTGGAAAAAAAGCAGTTTGATCCTTCTGAAATAAAATGTTTCTGAAATCTTATTTTGTTGTAAATTGTGACATTTCAACTTGTTACTCATATCTGGCAAGAAAACAAATGCCAAAATTCCTCATGAAAATATGATTTAACACAACTTTAATAAGAAGCTGTTTTAGTAGGAAGTATTACCCTGGAGAACTGTGAGTGAAATAAGCACCCTTGTTTTTAGCAGAGGTATGCCTCACAAGAAATCCTCACAATCACTTTGTAGTAGGAAATGGTATCATATGATATACTAGCACAGCATTTCAAGGTAATGCATCATTTTCCTCTGCCCGTGTTTAACCACCAAAAGTTTCACAAGATCTCAGTCTAACTACAGAATATAAATATCTGCTGAACTCAGGGACAGAGCATCGGCATAAACATATCTGACTTTTCTTAACAAGTTTCTAGATTAAATATAAGAACACAGTAGGCAATGCAGAGTCAGAGGCAAGAGGGTGTCTAAGTCTGACAGCCCTTCTAAGAGCTGGGACAGGAAGAAGGTTTGTTCTCTTAAGCACCCGTTACTGACAAAATTGTTGGGGTTTGTTATTTGGAGTATTCAGCACTTGAGTTGCTGATATTTTCATGATGTTTCCCCACAGATAATTTTCCTGTTGGTAAACAGTTGTGGGAGGAGATAGTACATCACTTCTGCAAAGTGATTGATGCTAGAAATTTGATCTGTTCCCTGAGATGGGCTATGCTGTCAATGAAGGTTTGTTTAGAGATCTTCTGTTGGATGGGATGACTTTTTTTTTTTTTTTTTCTTTGAATAAAGTAAACCATTTATCTTTTCTTCTACCTCTGGAGAGAACATTTTCTATAACTTAAAAAAGGCAATAAAAATATTTATCTGGAAAGCACACCACACCTTGGAGGTATGTGAAGTTCTCCTTGAACCAGAGCTGTTTTGGAATTGTTGCCCTGGGACATTTCCCTAAAACCTGCAGGAATAGGTGCTATATTAAGAATAAAGATAAGTTCAAAGTGCACTTTCATGACTGTGAAGAACTGCACTGTGGACTTGTCTCAA